>NW_022145685.1:2258943-2461587 GCF_002938485.1 Sitophilus oryzae | reverse complement strand
AAAAAGAGAGAGGATCTGGTAAAGGCATAGGTTTCTCAGTATTTTTATCGTCGCCATTCTCCACAAGATTGGTTTAATTGAAGACAATAGAAGTTAATATTTTATCTAAAAAATAAAGACTTGATTTTTACAAATGACCTTTATATTTATAACGAATTAATTACGAAAACGTTTGAATCCTTCTTGCAGTTTGACTTCATTATTGACTTATCTTGAACTGCTTCAAATACTCTAGGCATCGCCGCTATCAGAGCCAAAGAAACTGATGGAATTTTGGAAGATATTCAAGAGCATTACTTCTTCAGCCCTATAAAAACAAAAATGATCTTGATAATTAAAAATAATTAAAAAAGATGTTCAATGTAAAAACAAATCTTAAAAATTCAAAAGAAGTGTTTTTCTTATATGGTTATATAATTCTCGAATTTATTTCTTTTTTTCTATAGCAACTCGTTTAAAGATTACTATATCTACAATAGAAATAAAGGTGTAACTTTAACCGCAAAAGGGTAGATTAAATTTTAAAAAAAAAAAAAAAAAAATTAAAAATTTTATTTTCTTGCGCAATTCTATTAAATTGCTTTGCATTTTTGAAAGATTTTTGTATTCCGCCTTTTCATAAGTTATTCGGGATTTAAATGGAAGTAGTTTTTGGATATGGCGTTTGGTTTGTCGCCTCAGCCTGAATCTGAATATCTGTTGGTAATTTATGTATTTCGTTTTGATCTTCTGGCTTCCAATTCAATTCAGCAATGACACGAATAGAGAATTAAAAAACATTGACCATTAATTGGCTCAAAACTAGACTAACTAATGAGAACAAGTTTATTTGTCAATTATTAGACCAACACAACCAGCACATATATTTTTTCTACTCGTATAAATTTCCTTGAAATAATAATTTTCTGAATATTTTTAAAAACGTAACTCGCTATTGTGAAAAAATATTGTTTTTAACGACGTAAAATTGCATTTCAACCAAATACAATTTATTTGTGGGCCAAACCAAAACCAAATAAATTTTTTGTCTTGTATAAAATAACTATAATAGATGGATTAATTAAATTTGATTAAGTCATATTCTTTGCTGTTGTTTAAGTATCTGTGTTTCCGTAATTATCATTCACTCTTAAGTCGCAATACTCGAACTTCGCTAGCTTCAACTTCTTCCTTATAGCGTTCCTTCGTCAAATTATCTTATATTTACTATGGAAAATGTCGATTTTTGCGATCATGTTGTTACTGCTAGATCGTATCCTTGTCAAAAAACGCTCCTTCGTACCGTTTACTTGCCTCAAACGCTCACGGAATGCTCCTTCCCCGTATTGTTGGTTTTTGGACGAAGTAGGTAGCAAAGGAATTATCAAGAACACAAAAAATATTAAAATATATAAAAATATATAAATCGATCTTGGATTTCTTTCGTAGTTGATTTCTTGATTGGGCAGTATGTTGTTACAGGTCTTCGATGGTGTTTGCAGGCGCTTTCTCCTCTTGATGAGTTTGAGATACAAAATGACGGTTTTCCTTACGCTGGTACTTTTTATGAAGTAGAAGGATGCTACATCAGATATGTCATAGCTTCTTTGTCCTAAAATACAGTGGGCGAAAATTCTGTATGTTGCATTTTTCGATCCCCCTCGTATCTCGGTTAACTTATAACTTATGAAAAGGTGAAAACTAAGTCCCGTATCGTTTTTACGTAGAATTCAGTGACGTAACTATTTTTCTTGGACGTCTTTTTTTTAATGTGATAAAACATAAAAATAAATATGTTTTTTTAAATGCGGTATCTTGTATATTATTTTAAGAATATTAATTTTATTTTATTTGAAATTTCTGTAAGTTTTCTTAAAATACTTATTTTTATAGACGGTGCATTTTACTTTATTACATAGTCGGGCGGTTTAAATTAGGTAATCAAACAATCAACTAAATTATTCGGACGTAAATTTGGTTTGGCATGTTGTATTAAAAGCAGCCAAGTTTCAAAATATCACGATGCAAGCAAATTACCTGTAAAAGATTAAGTTAAATAAAAAGAAGCCGTTTAGCCGTTTAGCAGTACCTAAATAATAAATATTAGAGTAGTTATAATTAGAAAGCTCATAAACAAGCAAATAAAATAAAATAATATACAGAGTGTTTTAAAGTTAAAGTAAAAAAAAGATATAAGATTTGAGTCATTTTTCGAAATGGACAGCTCCCAACGAAGAACCACTTTCGTCACTGCCATTCTATTTGAAAAACGAGACACGGGCAGTGGATAAGTACTCAAGTAGGTAGAACAAAACAAAAAAAAAGAAACTTATATTTTTAATGAAGATACCTTGGATGGCTAGGCTAATAAATGAGGAAATTCTAAGACGTATTACCTATATTGTGATATTATATATTGATATATTTTATTTTTTTTAGATTTTAGTTTTATAATATTTACTGTATGTATAACTCCTTTTATTAAAATTAGCGGATGATATAAAAATCATGCCTAAATGGAAAGGTATATACATATATACCAGAATTTTTTATTTATCACAATTGGTACTTACCCATGCCCATACTTGGACCTTTTACATTTTCAAATTGAAAATGCAAAAATTCTACTATTAAATAAAAAGTAAAGAAAAAATAAGAGAATAACTTTGAACTAAGAAGGCTATGGGGGGGGAGGATATATGTGGTAGGCATATTTTAGTTTTCCAAATAATAAAGAACAATGATGTGTGAAAACAGCATCTTTATATTTCTACTCATTAACTAGAAACCCATAAAACACTACAAATAATGGGACATTGCTATCTAGCAATCGCCAGTCGTTATAAAAATAATTCACACAATAGTCTAAAAAATGGAAGAAAAAAATTTTTTTTTTTTTTTTTTTTTTTTTTTTTTTTTTTTTTTTTAATTAAATGAGGCGAAAAATAAAAAAATACAAATAGTGTGCATGATGCCTTAAATATCTGAAAACAATGGGATTGGCTTCATTAACTTTTAATTAGTATGTCATATATCATGGTTTCGATCATAAATTATAATGAATTTTTACTCTATTGTTTGCTCGCCTTCTACATCATACTGAATATACCTTGTAACTGATACTGAACTATTCGGCATTTATTAAAAAAGATATATTATAAATTCAATTTTTATTTTTGACATTTTTTTTTTTTTTTGAAAGAAAATAAAATTATGCAGCTTTCGATTTTTTTAAAAATTTTAGAGGTTTCGTAATAAACATGTAGCTGCTATATTAAAATATTTTTGTGGTTGTGTTGTTGCATAATTGACTAATTTCAAGCATCGAATGGAGACGGAGGAAGCGAAGGGACGAAGAAACGCGAGGAATTAACGCGAGGAAGGGACAAAGGAGCGAAGTGTGAGTATGGGGCTTTACCGTAGTATTGAACTAAATAATTTTTTTTTCAAAAGGATCTTTTCACTTTAAAAAGCAAAAAATATTAACGTTATATGAATTATATGAATAACAATCTATCAAGAATATGAAAGAATGAAAGCGAAGTTATATTAACCAAATAGAAACGCGTTTGATTTTTAGGATTTTTTTTTTTTTTTTTTTTTTTTTTTTTTTTTTATTTTTCTTATAAAAAAAAAAAAAAAAAAAACAAGCAAAAATATTTTGATAAAGAATGCATTTTTCTCAAAATTTTTTTTTTAAAAGTTTTTTCTTTGTAAAGACAATTCGGGGAACTCTGTATAATGTTTACATAAGTTGTCGAACTGTTTTTCCATAACATCTGTCTATAATATGTTATGATTTACTCACAGGGAGTTTTAATAATTAAAAATAGTTAGGTCTCCAGTCCAAAAAGCGCCGAATTATTTTTACTTTAAGATTTCTGAAACTGAAAGCTACTGAAAGAACTGGTTGAAGATTCTGAAACCAACTGTTTTTTTTTCTGTTTTCTTTTTTTTTTTTTTTTTTTATTTATTTTTATTGGATAATAATATGAAAGGTTATGATACCGTAACTAAGTATAATAATTGAAGTGATATAATGAAAACGGTAATGCATATTAATTCAAATGTTAATAGAACATTAGATGCTTATTTTACTCTCAATATTTCCCATTTACAAGCTTATAAAGATGTTTATGCTCTACTTCGACCCCTTCTTACCTATCCTCGTGTGTAACCATTGCCAAGGCAGCTTCCAGATACTTATAGTAAATGGCGTAGTCGATAGCGCTCATATCCGACTGGTTGTACAGCAATTTTCATTTCATAGACACAGCAATACTATGCTTGGTCTGTTCTCCATCGTTGCCAGATGCAGTGGCAGTGTTCTATTTAAATTAAGGAGAAAAAATAAAATGAATTGGTTATTGGAAGTAATAGGTTGTTATTCTTACGCCATCCTTATCTGTTTGATCGAGCAAATGCGAATGCACCGAGAGCAAGAGTTCAATAGTTTGAGTATATCCGTTCATTGCGGCTAAGTGTAGAGGATTTCTGCCGTTATGATCTCTGTGAAGAAGTGCGCCTCTGTTTAGTAATAATTGGACAACTCTTGTGTGGCCCTAAAATCAAAATTCAATATTAAGATTATATTAGTAGTGTCAAAATTATACTAAGAGGACAGATTTTTTTTAATTATTTTGATATAATATAAAAATAATTTCACTACTGTAGATGATAGTAATTTTTGATTTGTTCTCTTCTTCTCTGTCCCAAATACCAGAATAACTATTAAAATATCGGAAAAAATTGCGTAAAAAATTAAATACGAGTAATTGATCCTATTTCTCCACAATCACAATAAGAGCTCTAGTTTACACGTCAATCCTATTTAAATATATATAAACTAAGCAATGTCCACTTCTGATTCTTGAATTATATATTAGTTTTCTGCCAAAAAAAATTGGGAAATTTCTTAAACCAGGGAAATTTATATGGCTGTTTCACTATCTTCGAGTATATCTTCCCTTTTTCCTTAGATCAGTCTTTCCATTGATCTTTTCATTGAACAATCTTTAATTACTGGAATTACCTCACTACTCTAACATTTTACTTCAAGAATTCTACCATTCTTACTACCTATATTGGCTAAATTAGGTTTGGAACCCAAACATCTTCGACAATTGACATCTCATGTAACGCACGCTTATAGCTTACTTATAATAATTGATGTCTACTACAAATCAGTGACATGTGAGCCATTATAGAATAGAACTTGAAAGGAAATAGTGGAAAAATAGCATATCGAAATCTATAAAGATATTAAAATATGTAGAACATACTTCAATCGAAATGCAGACAAAATATAACGATTAAATTACAACAACTCTCAAATTAATTGGCCTTTATCATGGCAGATCATTCGGTAAATCAGACAACCGTTTCACAAAATTGACAAACACTCACATTACTTCACTTCCGTATGCTATCAGCTAGCCGTATTAGCTAGTTTGAAGTAAATTAAATGTCATATGGAGACGTTGGAGAGAGTGGCGAAGTTTAAATACCTACCTAGGCTGTTGGATTAACAGAACAAGCAAGAAATAGATTTCAGAAGTTTAAGTCGCTGCTCTGAAAGAGTTCAATAAACATCAAAATACGGGAGAAGTTTACAAAGTGTTATGTGTGGTCGATTCTTTTGTATGGATGTGAGACGTGGACACTTAAAAAAGAAACGATAAATAAAATCGAAGCATAGGAAATGTGGACATACAGAAGAATGCTTAAAATATCTTGGACCACCAGAACCAGAAATGAAGAAGTTCTTCGAAGAATGGAGCATGTCAGACTACTTCCGAATATTATCAAACGAGGAAAACTTGAACACCTTGGCCATAACCAGCGGACATCGATTGAGTTTCTCCGACTCGTCCTTAACGGAAAAATCGAAGGATAGAAGCGGATTGGGTGCAAGAGGCTTTCGTGGTTGAGGAACTTGCGGCAATGGACGGGCTTGAGCGCGAATGAATTACTCCATGTGGCGCAAGATCGAGGGCGATACAGAGATATTGTTAACATGGCAGTCGTCAACGTTCACTAGGAACATGACACTTGAAGAAGATAAAATGTCATATAACTGTGACATAAATATAATGTCACAAATATTTGATGAATTAGGTACCAGTATTTTTTCAGTACTTATGACAGTTAAGTCTTATTGATACACAAAAATGTAAGAAGGTTTATACTATAATACTTTACCTGCTTTGACGCAATATGTAGCGGTGTCATTCCTTCTCCATCGCTTTCATTAATAATGAAATTACCTTTTTCTGAGTCTAGAAGTTGTTTTACTGTATTGTAGCGACCATACCTAAAGGAAAAAAATAAAATAAAAATAAAATAAAAATAAAATTATTATTGTCATTTATGGCTATAATAATTTTTTATAGTTATTTCTGACTATAATAATTTTCAGTAACAAAAAGACTGTTAGATCTTCTACAATAACATAAATTTGGACATTTTAACTCTTTTTTTCTTTATTCCTTTTGTTTCTGACAATCGGGGAAATATACTTCCCCAAATTTAGGAATTATTCTTTTACGAGTAAAAAGTCACTGGCAAGCTGAATTTCCTTTAAAAAATGCCTTGCTGCTTTCCACATAAATGTGCTTTTATTTATATTTAACGTAGTATAACTTTTAAACTAATAATTTAAACAAATTTATTTAGGAAACAAATATTTAAGGAGTAACAAACATTTTAACAAAGTACAATATACTTAAGCCAAAAACTAATATTGTTATTTTATTTTTCCCCAACATTTTTCAGTAGATTTGGTTTCTATAAATAGTTCCTATCTATAAAAGTTACAAAACTGTCTTAAAACACTTAACTTTGGAATAATCTAATATTAACTCAAAAGAAATTAGTATTTTTCTTTTCAGTTTCTTTTAAGATTAAACCCCTCATATAAAAAGCAATATAAAATTACTATAAAAACTAACTAAACCTATTACACTAACAACTTCGCAAGTCCTTTTAAAGGACTTAACTTTACGACCTTATATTATGTTCCAGCTTATAATACACCACTCAGCACTCAGCAAAACGCTCAAACTTACCTCGCCGCAAAATGTAAGGGACTCTCGTTATTGTTATTCTTCAAGTTGATACAAGCGCCCAATTTTATTAGGTTCTCCAAACTTCTGATGTGCCCTTCTCTGCTCGCGTAGTGCAACGGGGAACAACCGGTAAGGTCCTTTTCGTTCAGGAGTTGTAGAAGGCTCTCATTGGTCTTGGCCTAAAGGACAATTTAGTTGGTTTTTAGAGAAGTACGAACTAGAGATTATTGGTTTTTCGATAAGAGATGTTTCAATTTTATTAGAGTTTCAGGTGCAGTATATAAAGTTATAGATTTTAGTTTATTGGAACTGTATAAAAATGAAGTTTGTAAAGATTAAAGCTACATCTGTTCGTTAAAGTAGTATTGTTATCTATGTTTAAGTATAAGTTGGTAATAAAGGAATAATAAAAAATATTAAAGGTATATTCACATATGTCTGTCAAGTTCCAGTTTAAAAGTATAAGTAGGTAACGAAGGAATAATAAAAAATATTAAAGGTATATTCACATATTATTATGTCTGTAAAGTTCCAATTTAAAAGTATAAGTAGGTAATGAACGAATAAATAAAAAATATTAAAGGTATATTCACATATATGTCAGTCAAGTTTCAGTTTCTTTGCCGTAACGTTAGAAACGTTAGTAACGCTAAAAAACACGAAAAAGAATGTCGACTATAATTTACCCTGTATAATATTTAATTAATTATTAAAATAATTCTAAGAGGGCAAAACTTGAAACAAAAAAAACAGTTATTTTTGACATAAAATTGAATATGAAGAAAAGTTATACAGATTTTGTTTTGTATTTAAATTAAAACATTCTTTGTGTTTGAGCACACTAAGTGAAAAAATCTAAAACTCCAAAACATATGTGTGCACGATTGAATTATATGTTATGATGTAAAAATATTTATTTTAATAGTTTAATAGTATAATATCGTGCAATTGACTGAATGCAAAATTGTAAAATAAACACAACCCCAAAGTCTAGGGTTTAATTTTTGCCTATATTTTTATTTTGTAGCTGCGAAAATCTTTCAAAAATGTTTTCATGAATTCTTTCAAATACAAAAAAGAACACCTTATCGCTATTTCAGTTTGTTTACCTTTACTAAGTGCGTCTATTTTGCTGTATTTTTGCAAAACATAAATAAAATATTTTTAAGTGAAATTTATGGTACCTTTTGTGTACGTATACTTGAAAGCTAATCTCTCTACTTTTATTTTTGAAACATCAGTGTATTATTGTTAACCATGCAGCGTAGGCATTTAACTCGAGAAGAAATTATTAGAGCGGTTGGTCTTTTGGACGGTGGTATGAGACAAACTGATGTTGCGAGAGAAATGGGTACTTCAGAAAGCGTGATATCACGTCTTTGCTCACGATATCGAGAAAAGGGTGATGTGGCAGAAAGGCACAGGGGACGTGGGCGTATTACCAACCCAGTACAAGAGCGATTTCTGCAACTTAATGCTCGGAGACATCCCAATATTACGGCACCTGAGCTACAAATAATGGTGCAACAAGTTCATGGCATTGTCATTTCGGATGATACTGTGCGTAGACGTTTACATGAGAATGGCCTTCGCAGTCGACGCCCTTTGAGAGTTCAACCTCTTTCCTGGGGCAATCGAGGTACTCGACTTCAGTGGACACAGGAACCTTTAATTTGGCAAAATGAAAATTGGGCTACAGTCCTTTTCACGGAGTCCCGGTTTGGCATACATCCTGATTCAAGAAGGGTTCGTGTCTGGAGAGAGCCTGGTAATTTGATTCGCCTTCAAAATGTTCAGGAGGTTCACTCTTACAGAGGAGGAACAATAATGGTCTGGGGTGGAATAAGCATCGTTGGCATAACTGACCTCATTTTGTTGCAGAACTTTTTAACGGGTAGGTCATATGTTGATCAGATACTTGGACCTCTTGTCATTCCATATGCGGCAGCTATGGGTCCCAATTTCCTATACATGCATGACAACGCCAGACCTCATACAGCTAGGATTGCAATGGACTTCTTGGACGACAACAATATCGATGTTTTACCGTGGCCATCGCAATCTCCAGATTTAAATCCCATTGAGCATGTGTGGGATATGTTGCAACGAAGAGTTTTACATATGGGAATACCAAGGGACAACAGAAGAAATCTTTTTTAGCTCTACAAAATGCCTGGAATAACATACCACAGCCTGACATCGATATGATAACTTGATTTTGAGCATGCCCAGGCGATGTCAGGCAGTTGTGAATAACAGAGGGGAGGTCATACAACTTATTAAATAAACATTTGTGACACAATAAATAATGTGTTTGCTACTTAATTAGTTAATATTTTTTTATGTTTTTTTTTCAAAAGTTTAGTTTTGGATTAGTATAAAACAATATTTTGTATAAAATTACTTTATTTTATCCCACAAAACACTAAAATTTTATAAAAACAAGAAATCGAACAAAAATGAGCTATTAGAGGCAATTTTGAAAAAATATCCCTAGATTTTGCGGTTGTGTGTATAATGGAACGCATTGTAAGATACAGTTTATTCAACGCTAAAGGATACAAAACGCAAAGAAATACATTAGGTATTATTGTAGTATTACTGTACTTACTATACAGGGTGGTCCAGACTGTATTCCGGAAACTTCAGCAGCATATTATTCTGCGAATAAAAATAAGTAAATAAGTTCGTATAAATGTATGTCCTAAAATGCTTAGTTTCGGAGATACAGAGTGTAGAAGTTTCATTTTTAATTCGATTTATTCCATATAATTTCTGAAGTAACGTCAATAAATGTATGTTCGTATAATGTAGGTGTAGAAGTTTCATTTTTATTTCGATTTTTTCCAAATAATTTCTGAAGTAACATCAATATATGAATGAAAATTGGTGTCTGGGAGTTTTTTAATATGGAAAATTTGATTTTGATGTCAATAAGACTCCTATTTGTAGAGGACGCCACCTAAATGTGTTTTAACTGTTTGGAGGATTAATAACCTTTCGTCCGTATATATTTATATGACGTACCTGTATAAAACGACTGTGTCAGTCGTTTTATACAGGTATATAAGACTGTGAACAGAGCATTACAGGTTTATATATATGTATATAAGACTGTGAACAGTCACAAAAATATCATAAGAATAGTCAAAACATATCATTATTGGCAAAAAATAGTAGAGAGTACAAAAACACAGTAGACAGTTATTTGACTGAAATAATAAATTTGTAAAATTTTTATTTTTTTAAATTAATCATAAATTTTTCTGCGGAAAAATGATGATAAAACAGTTTCTGTTGAACTTTTGGCACAACAACATTTCAAATTTATGGTTTCAGTCTAATAACTATTTAGTCAACATGTTTAATTTATGTCAATAAATACAGATATTCACAAGTTCGATTCCAAATATCTCGAGACCCGTTACTCGTAGCAATTTTTACTAAGAGACCGTTTTTACGTAAAAAATGTTGTAAATGTATATTTTTTACTCAATAGTTTTATACCGGTACGGACGAGAAAAGTTATTACTCTTCAAAACAGTTAAAACACATGTAGGTGGCGCCCGCTACAAATAGGAGCCATATTGACATCAAATTGAAATTTCTCATATGAAGAAACTCTCAGACACCAATTTTCATCTATATATGGTTACTTCAGAAATTATTTGAAAAAAATCGAAATAAAAATGAAACTTCTAAACCCTGTATCTCCAAAATTAAGCATTTTTGGACATATATTTATATGAATTCTTTTACTTGTTTTTATCTGCAGAATATGCTGCCGAAGTTTCCGGAATACAGTTCGAACCACCCTGTATTATATTATAATAGTGTAAAACTACTGTTCTAGTGCATGCTCCCTGTATTTGTAATTGTTGAGAAATAGTAAAAGTTACTATCATCTATCACCACTAAATATTGCCGTTTGAAACCTATTATGCAATATATTAGATTGTGCTTATTGCAATATATTAAATTGTGCTTATTAAAATATGTGATTCTAGTTGCATTTTTAAACTATATTTAAATCAGTGCATTAGAATCACACTTACCGTAAATACTCGCAGTAAATAAAATGTATAAACTCATCATATAATTTTTAATATTTCTTTAGTTAAAACAAAAAAAAAATTAAAAAAGCACTTTTTTTTCTTTTATGACATTTTTTTTATTATTTATGTATTATTTTTAGTATTATTTTTATTATTTATGTATTGCTCTAATAAATTACTACAAAACAAAATGTAGTGAAAATTGAGAACATAAAAGATAAAATTAGAGACAACCCTACTACAATCGTTTACATACAATTTAAGAAAAAAATTGCGTGCTACATTTCTCTAAAGGTTTATGAAATATATCGTGTTTCAAACTGTCTATATTTTCTTTCTATTCTATAAAATTACATGTTACCTAAGATTTTGTGCCATTACTTGGATATTACAAGCGCTAAAATCTAGTCTACTGCTTAATTAAATCAATAAGATGTACTGTTACCTTCTAACTAGTCTTACAGCATTGTATTAAGGGAAAAATAAAGAAATATATTTTTTTCAGAGAAATATAAACAGAGAGGCCAGTTTTCGTGTTAGAGTCATAATATTTGAAATTATTATAATTTTAAAGCTTTACTGAACACTAAAACAACTTATAAGATGTTAGATATTGTCATATCAAAATTAGAAAAATTATTGCTCAGTCAGTAAGCTTGATAGACTAAAAGAGTTCAAATTTTGACTAGTATTTATTTGGTTTTTATTTCTTTGAGATCATTTTCTTGTTAAAATAAAGTTATAATAAGCAACTAATCTAATCAACTACTTACCTTACTCACTTCAGCAGCAAATTGCTCTAATCTTCCTCCATTCATGACTACCAAATGGAGAACATTCCTTTTGTTGATGTCTTTTATGTTGATATCTGCTCCTAGTCGTATTAATGTGTGAACCTGTTTAAAAAATAAAAAATAAATCCATTTAATAATACAAACACACCTTCAACTATTTAAAAAATATATCGTATTTGAATAGTTTCTTTCTAATTTTTTATTAGGGTTTCTTTGAGCCTAATTCTTGTATTGATAAGCAAATGTAATGGTGCTTAAACCTTTAAAACAAACTCAAAGACCCTCGCTGTCATGGCTAATTTTGATGCGTAAAATACTTTAGTATGCAAATACCTCTAGTACTATTAAAAAGTTTTATGATCACGCGTGCTTTGCTCGATGATACAAACATAGTATATAAGTAGTACTTATATATATGCACTGAGTATTACTGAGTAGTAGCTGAGATGCTATATGTACTAAGATGTACATATATATATATATATATATATATATATATATATATATATATATATATATATATATATATATATATTGTTATCGAAAATTAAAGTGCAGTTATTCAGATGAGTTGATTTATGTCCCAGTTGACTACGGTCGCTCAGGAAGTCGTTTAAATGGCGACAAGTAGATAGTCAAAAGAAAATTCTTTGAAGCTTATTAATATTTATGAAAAATTTATGAGTGTAGTATATGGAACACACAGAATTCGAAACAACGGAACTGAATCTTTATCGTAAGTTCCAATTCAGTTTATCCTAGTTTTATTAAAGTTGATATTTCGAAAAGTAACGTTAGTAATTAGGTAGAGAAAATTGCAAAACAAAAATGGCTTGATTTAGAAATCAAATTTCTGTATAGTAAGCTTATAAGTAATTATTACTTATAAGCTAACTAATGTAGAGTATGAATGTTGGTGTCTCTTTCAAAGAAATATGTTTGTGGTTATCAATTCAAAATTTGTTAAGAAAATGTCCATTTTGAATAGTAAGTTTAAAAAATTAAAAAGCTTTAAAAACAAACATGTTTTCCAAAGAGACATAAACATAGTAGAGAATCTTTCTTCGCAGACTTTTGATAAAAAAGAGCTCAGTTTATTAAACAAAGGTTTAAAGTTTGCATTGCCCAACTCTGGTAGCGCTTTGGAGGAAATCGTCGTTGGTGTTGAAACTGCTATTCAGCACTTGCCCGAGGCTTCTAAAGTATTTACAAGAGAGGCTTGTAGAAATCAGTTATCAAAAAATATCGTTTCAAGTAAATCATTAAAATCTAACAAGGAGCACAATATTGCCAAGAGTTTGCGTAACAAAGATTGTTTCTACCTAAAAGCTGATAAGGGAAATAAGGTTGTTATATTAGATAAAAAAGACTATTACGATAAGGTTAACAACTTAATCGATAATGGCCCCTACATAAATTTGAAAAAGAATCCTTTGTCAAAGATGGTAGCAGACGTTAAAAAAAGTCTAAAAGAATGTAACACCCTTATTGATCTTTCTTTAAAGAGAAAATTGCAAGTATCCAATCCCTCATTACCAAAATTGTATGCTTTGCCAAAAATTCACAAAACGGGCAAGTCTATGCGCCCAATTGTTTCGGCTGTAGGTTCTCCGACTTATAATTTGGCAAAATGGTTATCAAGGGAGTTCGAAAATTCACCTGATCATGAACCTTCTTTCGCAGTTAAAAATAATATTGAATTCATAAACAAAATTAAAGATATAACATTGCATGAAGGTGAAATTTTGGTCTCCTTTGATGTATTTTCGTTGTTCCCCAGTGTTCCAATTCCACATATACTTTAGGCTACTTGAAGGAATTACTGAACGCAAATGGTCTCGACAACAAAACTGTGACTGAATATTAACTTAATAATTTAACTTTTTTGAACAGCGGGCAGGTACAGCAATGGGTAATCCATTGTCTCCATTTTTGGCTAACTTATTCATGAGCAGGTTTGAAGTGGAGGCTAAGAATCAGTTTGAGTATTTTCCAAGAGTATGGTTTAGGTATGTGAATGATATTTTTGCTGTTTTTGATACACATTCAGACACCATAGATAATTTTATTTCTAAGTTAAGTAATCGTTTTCCTTCCATTAAATTTACGCATGAAATTGAGAACAACGACAGATTACCATTTCTAGATGTATTAGTTATTAGAAATGCTAATAATTGCCTGGAATTTGATATCTATATGAAAAATACCACCACATGCAGATATATTCCTAATGAATCACAGTGTTGAACATAAAATGGCTAGTTTAAATTTCTTAGTTCATAGATTACTTAGTTTCCCACTTTCCAACGAAAAATACGAAATAGAAAGAGATTACATTAGGAATGTAGTTGAGTGTAATGGATATTCTCTTTCACTAGTTGATAAATTAATTAGAAAACGTAGGTATAGGTTAATAATTTCTGAAAATTCGACTTTTCGAGTGGAGAAAGATACGTATTAATATTTTTCGATACCGTTTGATAGAGAGTTATCCCGTGGTCTAAAAGGAATTTTTAAGAATGTCAATTATAAACTTGTGTATAGTGCTAATAATAAATTACAACAATTATTAGATAATCACATCATAATGTTGAACATAAAATAGCTAGTTTAAATTTCTTAGTTCATAGATTACTTAGTTTCCCACTTTCCAACGAAAGATATGAAATAGAAAGAGATTACATTAGGAATGTAGCCGAGTGTAATGGATATTCTCTTTCACTAGTTGATAAATTAATTAGAAAACGTAGGTATAGGTTAATGATTTCTGAAAATTCGACTTTTCGAGTGGAGAAAGATACGTCTAAATATCGAGTTTTAAAATCGAACTTAGATGTTCGATTTTAATCTTATCTTAAGTTTTCGATACTGTTTGATAGAGAGTTATCCCGTGGTCTAAAAGGAATTTTTAAGAATGTCAATTATAAACTTGTGTATAGAGCTAATAATAAATTACAACAATTATTAGGTAATCCAAAGGATAAAACACCTCCACTGGAAAGGTCGGGTATTTATGAAATTTCTTGTAAAGATTGCAATCAGAAATATGTTGGGCAAACTAGAAGATCGATATTAACTAGATTTAAAGAACATTTAGCTCAGATAAGATATGGTAGACCGGATAAATCTTGCGTTGCCGAACATATTGTTGATAAAGAACATTGTATAGATCTTAATAATTTAAACTTAATTAAACAAGTCTCAAATTACAGGCAATTAGATGCATATGAAAGCATCAGAATTAATAAATGTAAAGATAGTATGAACAGAGACAACGGTCCAATTCCTTCAAGTTCTTTGTTCCTACTACTCTAGTGGTGGAAATCTAACTGTTATGCTCAGTTGGCTCTGACTCGGTTGGCTAGATTCTGCCACGCCCACTCGGTGCCCACTGGGCGAGTATATAAACGCTCAACTTGTAGATTGTACTTTAGTTTATAATTATCTGCTGATGATGCTAACATGGTTAGCGAAACGCGCGTCCAGTGTAAAAGTAAAAGTGTTTTGGTGTATTGTGGTGATTTAGTGTTTTTATTTTATAGTTGAAGAATAATTTGTAGCTTACGGACGAGTACCAATAGTGTTAGGCATTAATGCGTCTCGTTCTTTAATTCTAAATGCAAGTTTTCAAACAAAAAATTAAATTGGTTTGTATCCACCCTTAGTTTTTTGTAATATATAGAATGTTTTAACTATAGATTAGGTATTAAATGTAATATATATAATAATAGTGCTATATAATAGTGATATAATAATAATAGTGCAGAACTACTTATGATTATTAGGTTGACCTATATTCTTCTTTTCCATCTAGTTTTTCAATTGCATTGCCAAAATTTTGGCAGTTTGAAGTACAATCTTACGCACTTTTCAATCAACTAACAGAAACTTTTTTGATATCATATATGTAAACACTGAATATTCAAGTCAGTTGAATTCCTGTGACTTGATCAGTTCACCTGAATCAAAAAACGCGTCTTTGAGATTAAGCTCATTTGACCTGAAAACTTTTTAATTATATGGTATTTTAAAAACTCGAAGATTTAATACAGAAAATTCTGTTCAAAGTTATGATTATTTTAGATAGCTTGTAAACAAAAACGAAAAAAAAATGGTATTTCAATATAAAAAATAGGTTTTTCTAGTACCCCATGATCTAGCTATAAAATTACTTTAATAATTGCAGAAAGTAGGTAGATCATAATAGAACAAACAATAACGGTTAAAAAGTTTTGATATTAAGAAAGCAATAAGTATTTATTTTAGAACAAGGGAACTTTATAAGAGAGCCAATCTTAAAATTGGATAAACTTCTTTATAACTTCTGAAATATGATTTCAAATTTTTGCGAAACACTTTTTAGATATTTTATGTTGGTCTAGAGCTATACACGTGTTGGAGGGTAATATAGAATACTACAAATTCGAGATACGAGCATTGGTATCTCGGTAACCGTAATAGATACGAACATGGTTAAATTGGGGCGAAGTTGCCCCCGCTTTGGGATGTTCATCAAGATGCCACCAAAAAAGTTTTAAAAATTTCAAGTATTGCTGAGTTTTTTGAAAAAAAAAACGGATTTTTTTGAAAATCAATTTTATTTTTGCCTGTCGTTCCTTTTTAGAAAATCAATAACCTAATGACACATTCTCATAGACACTTTATTAGGGCTATCTGATATATATAGATTTATTTTTTTTTATTTTTAGATTTTCAAATTAGCTGATAAATTTGTGAGATACAGAGGCCAACTTAATTTTTTTAAATATGGACCTGCATTTTTCATTTCAGGTTTTGAAAGAACTTGGTCTCCTGAATACAATGATATGCCACATTTTATACTTTTTTTGGATAATTAATTTTAATGATTTCCAGAAAATCATTAAAATTAATTGATGATTTTCTGGAAAGTTCCTATCATAAACCACTGACCCTCTCTAAAGCCGAAATTACTTTTACGAGTAAGTCGTATAAGAGTAAACGAATAATAATAATAATAATAATTTGACTTTATTTATGTAGGTGGCGAGGTCTAGCATACGCTACTCAATCTAACCACCTTAAAAAAAATACAAAATACACATACAATACTAATACAACAATATAACAATTTTAATATAATATAAATCTAAATTATATAAAGGAACAAAAAAAAAAGACATATAAAACACCCATACATGAGCTTAAGGTACAATTCAATAATACTTTTATAAAGTTAAATTGAAACCATCAAGAGATTTCCTGAAACCTGCAATGGACGGACAGCTTTTAATGTACGGAGGAAGTGAATTGTAGCATTTCGAAGCATAATACGAAAACGATTTTTCAAACAAGGCTGTCCGGTGTTTAGGCACAACATAACTGCTGCGTTTTCTGGTATTAAGGTCGTGGAGGTCAGCTGCCTTGACAAGTATGTCGAACAAATAATGAGGTTCTCGAAATTTTTCTATTTTATAAACTAGTATACACGTATGTATAAAAGCATACTGTTCAAGTCCTAACCAGCCCGATTCTTTATAAAGAGGAGAAACATGATCAAATTTAGGAGTACCAAATGAATACCTTAAGCAAGAGTTGACAAGTTTTGTTAAGCTTTGTTTGTCCTTGTTAAGTAGAGCTGGCCAGTAGACAGTGTCGCAGTAGAAGACCAATGGAAGAATTAGGCTTTTACACAAGGTCAATTTAACATCTCTGTTAAGAAAATCTTTATATAAATATAGTGTCTTTAACTTACAATACGATTTCTGCAAAATAGATGCTTTTCAAATCTGATACATGCTTTTGATGATACATGATTTGATGATACATGATTTGAAAAGCATGATACATGCTTTTCAAATCTCAGTTTAGAACCAAAATAAACCCCAAGATTTTTGCAGTTTTTAGCAGGTGTAATGGTGATATTGTCAAGTACGATATTTAATTTTTGAGAAACATCTGGCGAGTTCTTACCCACAAAAATTAGTTGAGTCTTATTAGGGTTTAAGAAAAGACCATGATGGTGTGAAATGTCGTAAATTATTCTCAGATCTTCATTTATTTTGATTTCGGAGGCTTTGAAATCTTTACTCAAGGAACAGTAGACTTGAAAATCATCAGCATACTGATGTGAAGATAAATTTTTTAAATACGTTTTAAAATCTGCCGTATAAATAGAGAACAGAAGTGGACCAAGAATACTGCCCTGAGGAACACCACGATCTACAGGCAATAAAGTCGAAGGAGAATCTCTGATAAAAACTCTCTGTTGTTGACCAGCCAAGTAACACGCCATGAGTTTCAGTGAACATTTTGCGTTTACATATGCGAAATCGTATACGATTTCGCATATGTAAATAGGAAGTCGTAGATCGTATACGTGTTTGTTTCAAAGCTGAGTGAGATCCGATTTCATTACGAGTACCGGTTTTGTTTATTGAAAAAAATGGCGGCAAATAAGTTATCGCCGGAGGATATTGATGGATTTATAGATCTTTACCAGAATATGAAGTGTTTAGGGGATATAAGAAGCAAAGAATATAGAGTTAATAACTCGGTTAATAATTTTTCTTCAATTCCCAAAACACTTCTTGATTGTAAAGAGGCTTTAACCCACACTCGCCTTTTTTTAACAATCTGTTAACATTCTATTCTTTTTTTCATTATTAATCCGTTATTAACATTAGAATTCTGGCTATAGCAGCACGCTTTCTTTTACTAGGCGCCATATTTACACAATTTAATGGCATACGATTCTAAATTTAAATGTAAATAAAACTCGTACTCCTATACGAGTACCCGTATACGGTTTACTCGTAAATGTAATTTGGGCTAACACATCATTTTTTATGGAAAGAGTCATTATTACGAATTTTGGTTACCATGACGAAAACTGCCCATGCTAAATATGTCTATATTTTCTAAATTTTCATAACAACACACTTAGAAGTTAATAATAATGTGTTTTATGAGCGGAATAATGTATTTATTGATAGTTACGGAATAATGCGGAATCAACAAAAAAACAATTTATAGCGTGATTTGATTGCGTTGGTTTCAGTGTTTTTGGTTGGGTGGTTATTTATTGGGCGTTGGTTAGATTGGTTATTTTGGTGGTTGCTTTGGTTGGTTAGGTTGGATATTTGGGGGGGTTGATTTGGTTGGTTTTTACAAGGTTTTTACTAATATATTTTTGTTTGTTTACTTAATATTCAATGATTTTCTTTATTTGTTTGTGATAAATGTATATAATAAATGTAGAGTTTTGGTTAAATAGGGAAATTAAACTACATAACAATTAAAAAAAAAAATCATTAAAAACTAATACTACCGAAATTGCGCGTAATTTGTCCGTATCACATGTCAAAATAAGCATGTTCTGTGGTTCATCTGTGGTCAAAATTCATCCGCAACGTCAAATAGTACAAATTTTTTTATTTAATATTTTAAAAAATACGCGATAATCCGCAAATTTTATTATTGAAAACTACTTATTGAGACTGGTCTTTTTCATCGGTATTTTTGTCTTTTTTTGTTTTCGATGCGCAGTTTTCGACAGGGGACCGCGAATTTTTCATATAAATGCGATGACTGGATTTGGGACCTTAGAAACTCTTCAAATTTAAGTAAAACAGCAAGAGACCAGCCCAAAGATGAAAGAGAGAGACGAAACGTAACAAAAAATTCTATATTATAAAGATCGAATTTTGGATAACCTGTACATTTTCTTACCGTTTTCCAACCTCCTCTCAAGGCCGCCAACAACAATGGCGACCTCCTCTCCTTATCCATCGGGTTACAATCGGCTCCCTCGCTTATCAGGTACTCAACAATTTCGGGATGGTCAAACATGGCGGCACAATGCAACGGTGTCATCTTCTGTACATCACACGATGCCAAACATGCCTGCTTTTCTTCTGGTTGCATTTGGAACATGATTTTCACTATTTCTATAGCGCCTGTAATGATATTAAAGAAAAGAATATGCTTAGTGATTAGTAAAAAGTGCTGAATAGTTATTTATGTTATACCTTGGGCGCAAGCTAGATGTACTGGTGTGGATAGATCGTGTTGTTGTGTGGAAATCTTCGCACCAGATCTAAATAAATATTAAATCCTATTAAAATAAGAAAATATTATAATTTTAGTTACTTTCAACAGGACTGAATGCAATTTTACCTAAGTAAAATATAAATAAAGAATAATATTTCTTAAGCTGCGTCCACATTGCTCGCGAGCAGGTCGAACGAACATGTGAAACACGAAAAACATGACAGTCGGTACATCAAACAAAACAAGTACATCAAAAAGACGCTTCGAAGCCATGCGAGCATCCCAAGTAGCATATATCTGACTTCGAACTAAATCTGATCTGAAGCGACGTCAGACTTTGTGCAAATTTAGGTCGGGTGCTGGTGATAGGACCGGTGACGTCGCTTTCCTATTAAAAGCGACGTCGTTGGATCCGAGTCGGTAAATCCAACGATCTGTCGACGTACAAAATTACAACGTACCATTTTTATCCCAACGTCGTTTTCACGTTGGCTTGCACGACGTACATATACTTGAACTAGCCCGACGTGACGCGACGCGCGACGTCTACCTTTTGTCCGAATAGGATACGTCTCACTGATAATCCCTAAAGTAAGCAGTATGATGATACTACCATGATTTTTCTTATTTTATTTTGTTCAGAATTACAAATATTTGTATTTTCTTCTTGGATTAATAATATTAAATATACCTTTAATTAAAATATCACTCTATATTTATATTGCCTACTTATCTTAATCTGATCTTTGAGAACTTTATTTATATTTTGGCACACGCTTGGTTTTATTTTTGAAATAATTTGCTTGGAAACTTTGAATAAATAACACAAACCGGTATGTGGGTCTCTAGTTGCAAGGAATCTTAATGTTATGGCCAATATTTACTTAACTCTTTCTTTAACCGGAATACCCTTCCTGAAAGTTGTATTTTTTCTTTCTATACGGGGGCCAACTAAGTTAATAAGTCCTTCAAAATCAGTTGCGAACATGCGATAAAAAATATTAAAAAACATTCTGCGTGTTTGCAAATCGCGTAGATGTTTGCAGCAAAAACAAAAAAAAACAAAAAAGCGCAAGCAACGCAGGCACAATAGGAAGCAATAGCGCGAGCAGGATCACGAGCAATGTGGACGCATCTTTAGGGTGAGTTCACCATAAAATAAAGTTCATTATTACATTTGTTTTGAGAATTATTAAAAACTGTGAAATAGAAATGTTATAGGGAAGGTTAAGATGCACATTTTAAAACTATTACTGAGCTTACAGGGTGCTTCAAAAAGTGTGGCGGATATAACATATGTTTTATACAAAAAATCCTATATGGGTATTTCGCCACTGCAAGAATATCTACAAAATAAAATAAAGATAAATAATAAGGTTTAAACTAATAACTTTGTATATTTTTTTTTGCTTCCGACGACGCGCGACGGAAAGAGATAAACTTTTCGAAGCGTTAAGCATTTTTTTGTTCGTTAGGCAAATTTGTATATCTTTAAACCTAACTTCTGACAAGTAGTTACCGTTTGGGATTAACGCAGACGTGTTTACATAAAATAACTATTTTATTTTGTAGATTTTTTTGCAGTGGCGAAATACCCATAGAGGATTTTTTGGAGAGATGAATCCGCCACATAGGTATAGACATTTTTTATAAGTTTTTTAAAAGCAACACCCTATTTTTTATTTTATTTTTCTATTCTGCGTAAAATTTTATAACTTTTTATATTATACAGGATGAGTTTCCTAGGATGTTCTCTATGGGTATCTCGGAAACTACTGGAGATAGAGAGTCGGTTAAATAAGGAAAGAATTGCAGTTTTACGGGGTCATAAATATGCGCCTTTCAGATTTTTGAAAAAGTTCATGGCTTACTAGATATTTCGAAAAAAACATATTTCGGCTATTTTAAAAATTGTCCCTAATTCCATTATAAGCTATTTTAGGCAAAACGTTTTCAGATAAAAGTTGTAAATAATCACATCCTTAATGATACTGTGTCCTCCGTTTTTTCTAAAGCCTGTCATTTTTGACATATGACACAAACATATGTTTTTTTTAAATGGAAACCATAGTTGGCCATGACTTCATAAAAAGCGCCATTTTTTAAGCTTTTCAGCGATATAAGCTATAATGCGTTTTTTTTCGAAAAATTGCTGAGTTATAGCCAATTCTTATCATTTTTAAACAATTTCACTGAGTTAGCCATGGAAACCAGTTTAATCGTCTTTGCGCTCATAAATGTGAAGCTGTCACATTCAAACTTTGTAAATTAAAATAAACAAAAATTACAAATATGATTTTTTCAAATGAAGAAGAGCGTGTAGGACTATTGGTTCAACTTTTCTTGACCATACATTTTCGAGGATACGTTGACCGGTGACTGTTACGTTTTTTAGAGAACGGTTTTCAAGACATGTTAGAAAAGGTAAATTTAGTTATAGCCAATTCTTATCTTTCTTGACTAATTTCACTTAGATTGCATGGTATTCTTATTCTGTTATGATTTATAACTTATAAAAAGTCAGAATATATTACCAAACGGTTCTTTACAATTTACATTACACAAACTAAAACTTAAAAAAATTATATCACTACATACAGTTTGAGTTATTTTAGAAAATATTAAAAAAATCCGCCATTGTTTTGAGTTGCATCTTTTTAAAACTGAATTACTACCTATTCTCACAGAAGGACCGGTCGACTTAATTAAACTTTTCTCGTACCGCCACTTCTCGAGTGCCTCTCTTAATTCATAAGTTCTTTTGTAAACCTTATTTTAAACTATACCGCATAAAATAATCCAAAATGGATAGGTCAGGTGATCGAGGAGGCCCATGCAATTAGTCCACCTCTTCCTATCCCTGCGTTTGTATGATTATGACATAAATAATTTTTAACATTTCTTTCTTTATGGGGGGTGAGGGTGTGTCATAATAAAAGTCATGTTGGAATCACTCTATTGATGCGCGAGTATCTAAACGCTTTTCTTCATTTGAAAAATTCATATTTGCAATTTTTGTTTATTATAATTTACAAAGTTTCGATGTGACTGCTTCACATTTCTGAGAGCAACGGCGATTGAACTTGTTTCCATGGCTAACTAAGTGAAATTGTTTAAAAATTATAAGAATTGGCTATAACTCATTAATTTTTCGAAGAAAAGATATTACAGCTTATATCAGTGTGATTATCTACAACTTTTATCTGAAAACTTTTTGTCTAAAATAGCTTATAATAGAATTAGGGACAATTTTTAAAATAGCCGAAATTTGTTTTTTTCGACATATCTAGTAAGCCATGAACTTTTTCAAAAATCTGAAAGGCGCATATTTATGACCCCACAAAACTGCAATTCTTTCCCCATTTAAACGACACTCTATCTTCAATTTACAGTTGAGGGTTGGAACCTTTGGTGTTACACAGCAAAATAAAATTACATTATGCTGATATTATCTGCTGATCTGCTGATGATTATAATCATCTGCTGATGATGCTAATATGGTTAGAGAAACGCGCGTCCAGTGTAAAAGTAAAAGTGTTTTGGTGTATTGTGGTGATTTAGTGTAATTTTATTTTACTCTATCTTCTGTAGTTTCCGAGATACCCATAGAGAACATCGTAGGAAACTCACCCTGTATAATGTTATATAACTAAAACGAATAGTTTTTGTAATATTTGTAAATTTGTTTAAAGAAATGTTAGATTTCAGTGTCATACAAAATTGTCAGTGATGCTCCTGATGAATCAGTGAAGTTTAAAACCAAATTTTAGTACTCCAGTTAAAATTTGGTATAATTTTATAGACATGAAGAAAGATATATACCTATGTCAAGATATTTGAGTTAGATGCTACAGGGTGTTCTAAATATATTTATAAATTTCGACTATTTAAAATTCAAAAATTATTTTTTTTAAATGGTACTTATTATTTCAGATAAAAAACGAGATTTGGTATGTCAGTATATGACATAAATTAGAATTGATTGACGTAATGAAATTGTTTTTGGCCACTCCCTGTTTCACCGGAAATGACCACAACTTTTGATTTTTAAATGGCACCCTCGGTATATTTTTACTTTATTAATATGATTTATTTGAAATTGTAACATTTGGTTCATAACGACAATTTGACTCGAAATACCAAGTGTGTGGTATCAAATTATTCGTAAAAAATACTTTTTCCAAATATGCTAATGAACCACACTTATTCCATCTGGACAAATTGAGATATGATTAAAAATACGATTTGGGCATCTTTTTGGCTAGGAGAAAACAGGAAAAACAATAGACGATCAAATATATTTTTCCAAGGCATCTTGATTAAAAATTAGGGTTTTTGACACAGCCATGACAGTCTATATTTAAAATTGAAATACGATTTTTAAGCGAAAATGTCAAAAGTTGCCATAGAATATGTCATTCTATTCGAGTGTCATTTTCTATCGTATAAAGTGAAAAAATACCGAGGGTGCTATTTAAAAACCAAAAGTTGTAGTCATTTCAATCAATCCTAATTTATGTAAAATATTAACATATCAAATCTCGTTTTTTATCTGAAGAAATAAAAAGTTATAAGGGTGAGCTACTTTTGACACGCACCCGGTATATGTTATACATTTTTCCGATAGATTTTACAAAATTCTTCAACTTTTGTTAAGTATGTCATATACCTATTTTTTGCGTATATTTATGAATTTGCTATTTTTTAATCAATTCATCAATCGATCAACGCCTTTTTTTTAATATAACAACATTTTATTCTTTTAAATATTTTTAAAATTTATTTATATAAAAATATTTATATTTTGCTGTAATGGATTAGTGGTGAAAAACTTTGTTTGATATTTTACATCAGTTTAAAAGGTTCGATTCAGAATATTTCAGGCGTTAGTAATATTTCTACTATTTTTATTTTTGTTTATTATCGTAATATAAAAATATTTAAAAAATAATGGTATGGATGTAATAAAAATTATTACAAAATATAAAAAACACTAAATTTTTAGAACTTCACATTTTTCAGATCTCTCTAGTAAGCAATTCAGACAAATTATAAAAGCTAGAAGAAAATAAATTGTTATAACACAACCTCGTGCCGGAAGACGTCACACGAGTTCCAGAGAAATCCGGAAAATTGAGAACGAGATAACAGGTCGTTTATCACTTTTGACAAGCAATCTTTAAAATAACTTAAAATTGTTTCCAAGTGGAGACTCCTCGTATGAAGATACAGAAAAGTTCACGTTATGATGCCTTTTAAAAGCTAGATTTAAGGAAACGACAGTTTCTTAAAAGTTTTAAAATGTTTCCGGCAAATCATTAATCTTCACAAGATGCAACAGGACAAAAATTAAAGTATGTCATTAATCACACTGACCTCGAAGACTCTATATGATTTATTTGTTTTTAATCTACTTAAAACTTGTTATTTCCTACACTATTATACAGGCTCGCTAATACAGGGTGGGCCACTGAAAACTTACAATGGTTAAAATTTTTAAACCAATAAAGATATCAAAAAAATAAAAAATACCGTTTCTATGATATCGAAGGGGAATACATATGACGTATTTTTTGAACCCTTACACCCCGGCACCCCTACTCACTCGAAAATCTTAAATGGCAACACCCCACTTGTGGCGCCTTTTTGGAAAGCCCATGAAAAATTCTAAACGATGATCATAAAGTTTTTAGGGTGAAATTGAAAAACTACCCCTTACACGAAAAATTAGGTGGACATTAATGAAAAAAGTATTTTTTTCAGCATAAGTTACAATTTTGGACCCAGCTAAATTAGGCAAATGAGGCATTTTTTAAACCACCCCGACGCACTCCTACGTGCCATCCCCTCACTTCTAATCTCATCAATGCCATTTTTAAACCATTGCCATTTTAAAGCTAAAAATAAAAAATGTAGATAATAAAAAAGGCAACACAAAGATGTTTTACTAATCGTTCAGCCTAATTTTGCGATAACGCAAATTCTTCCTTATCATCTATTTTTTTACTTTCAACAAACAGGAATCTTAAAACGGCATATCTTTGCGTTTTTGCACTGTCTTCTATCGATTTTCAATCGTTTGCAAATTTGGTGGTATTTTAAATGTTTATTTGATTCGCTTATTTGAAAGAAAAATGGTTTATACTGTGGAAGAAAGAATTCAAATAGTTTTTCTTTATGGTGCTGAAGGTATGTGTTATTTGAGAACGGCCCGTGCTTTCAATGAGAGAAATCCGGACAAAAACGTAAGTCACGTTTATGTTAGAAATTTCACGTTTATGTTAGAGTTTCAAGAAACTGGGTCGGTCAAAAATAAAAGAAGGATAGGGCCCAGGGTACTGAATAAAGAAATGCAGATGGAAGTTATTGGTCAGGTATCGGTCAATCCAGAAGCATCAACACGCCAGTTGGCATCAATCACAGGTATACCTCGAACATCTCTCAGGAGAGTATTGAAAATGCACAAATTCCATCCCTACAAAATGAAGATTCTGCAGAAACTTGGCGACGACAATCCAGATAGAAGGATTCAGTTCTGTGAACTAATGACGGAGGAAATTCGAAGGGAACCTTCACTCACTAAAAATATTTGTTTTAGTGATGAGTGCTCATTTTACTAAACGGAATTGTGAATAAGCAGAACTGCAGATACTGGAGCGATGAGAATCCGCATATTGTTGTTGAAGGACACACCCAATATCCCCAAAAGCTCAATGTTTGGTGCGGAATACTAGGCGATAAAATTATAGGTCCATTTTTCATCGATGGAAATTTGACTGGTGATGCTTATGTGGAAATGCTGAGCAATTTGATAGAGCCAGCCATTGTAAATAAGATTGAAAATCAAAGAGATTTGGAAGGAAATTTAATTCTTAATGAAAACCTCATACACTTTCAGCAAGATGGAGCCCCTCCGCATTATTCTATTGTCACAAGGCGGTGGTTGGATAGATATTGTCCACGGCAATGGATTGGCAGAAGGGGTCCAATCGAGTGGCTGCCAAGGTCACGTGATCTCACTCCTTTAGACTTTTTCTTGTGGGGTTACACTAAATCCATAGTCTACAAGACAAAACCAGGTTCGTTGCAAGAATTGCGGCAGAGGATAACTGAAGCATGTCGAAATATTCCGAGAGAGACTTTCCAAAAAGTGAGAGAAGAATTTGAAAATCGTTTGTATTTTTGTATGGAACAAAACGGCTGTCATTTTGAGTAATTGTTAAAATAAATTATCATTTTAAATTTCTTTCAAATTGTCCCACCTACATTTCTTATTACTACTTACCAGTAATTGTTGAAAGAATACAGAAGTTGAAATCTGTATGACCATCATTTAGCAATTTCAATTAGCTTTCCAAAGAAGTGTCACAAGTGGGGTATCGCTATCTTGAGATTAGAAGTGAGTGGGCGGTACCTAGGGGTGGGCCGGGGTGGTTTGAAAAATACCTCATTTGCCTCATTAAGCTGGGTCCCAATTTGTAACTTATACTGAAAAATCACTTTTTTCATTAATGTCCACCTAACTTTTCGTGTAAGGGGTAGTTTTTCAATTTCACCCTAAAAATTTTATGATCATCGTTTAGCATTTTTCATGGGCTTTCCAAAAAGGCGCCACAAGTGGGGTGTTGCCATTTAAGATTTTCAAGTGAGTAGGGGTGCCGCCTAAGGGGTAGGTCGGGGTGGTTAACAAAATACGTCATATATATTCCCCCTCGATATTATAGAAACGGTATTTTTTTTTTTTGATATCTTTTTTGGTTTAAGAATTATAGCCATTGTAAGTTTTCAGTGGCCCACCCTGTATATATGGAAACGGTCGATTATTGGATAAAATACACGAGGTACCGCAAAAAGTTAAATATAAAAGTTATAGGGTTTTTAAATTTCTATTGCCGAGTAATAAATTTTAGTATACAAGGTAGGTCATAAAGTCGTGGCATATCAAAGTTTCATTTTTTTAAATGGAACCCCCTGTATATTATTGCCCATATTTTAATTCTTTCTTCACTTCTAAGCAAAAATAGAAATACACACAATGTACCTCAAACCAACCGTTTCTGAGTTGTTAAGTTTTGAAAATATCACTTAAACAATTATTGATTTAATTAATTTCGATGTGTTCGGTTTCATTTAACGATGCCATTCTGCGAAAACTGTGAT
This sequence comes from Sitophilus oryzae, assembly GCF_002938485.1. Lineage (NCBI taxonomy): Eukaryota > Metazoa > Arthropoda > Insecta > Coleoptera > Curculionidae > Sitophilus > Sitophilus oryzae. Next base: position 2,433,501 of record NW_022145685.1, on the reverse strand, counting down.
ACTTAATAATATTCGACATTCGTTCTTAGCATTTATAGATATGAATATATCAAGTCTGGAATTACAAAATTTTCGTTTAACAATTCATAATCAAAACCTCATAATTCGTTGAATTTAGTTACATTATGTGTATTACGATTTTGCTTAAAATTGAAGGAAGAATTGAAATATGCAATAATAGACAAGGGGTTACATTAAAAAAAATTGATGAGCCACAACCGACCCTATAGATATACTTAAATTTATTACTCGCTACTAGATATTCATAACTAACTACTAGACCAACCCTATAACTTTTCTATTTAACTTTTTGCGGCACCTTGTATATTTTACCTAATAACCGACCGTCACACATAACAGCGACCCTGTATAACACTTTACACACAATACCTTATACATAGCTCCACTGCTCTGATATCTCCACCATGTACGGCAGAATGCAGAGGAACGTTGCCCTCTGCATCGTAGAACGAGATCATTTCTGCCCTAGAACAACCTAGAGATTCACCCCACTGTAAAAACACTTCCATGGTTTTGGACGAGGCATTTTTTGCCGCTTCATGAATAGGATAATATCCGTTGTTGCAAGGTTTTCTTGGGCTAGCGTTAAGCTCAGATATCTAAACAGAAGTAAAAATACAAGGTATCTCTCTTGAAATATCTGGTAATTCTATACAAATCGCTGTATTGCCATTTTTGTACTTAAAATATTTTTTTGAGCGTTCTTTGTAAGGAATGTGAATTTAAAGGCAAATATTTCTGGTAAATTAACTTTTACAGTATGAGTGAAATGCTTATTTCGTACTTAAAAATTAGTTATCTATGTAAAGTATGTCCTAGGATATATTTCAGGAAAATATTCTAACTTCTACAAAAAAATTTTCTACTCAAAAAATGTGAGTGAATTGAGATGAATTATTTGTTATATATTAATGTATTAAGATCTCTGAAACCATTAAAACGTATTTAATAATATCTTAGGATTATGTAAAGTGATCAGAAAGGAAGCCAAAACTGCAATAATAATAATATACGGCGAAATGCAATAATATACAAACTTTATTTAGCCGCCCTGAAGCAGTTAAAATATTTTCTTGAAAAATGTATTCTACATACTTTAAGTTTACACTTCAAAACAATTTTTTTATATACAGGGTGCTACAAATTGGAGGTACGAGCATTGGTATCTCGGAAACCGTAATAGATACGAAGATGGTTAAATTGGAGCAAAGTTGCTCCTTGGGATGTTCACCAAGATGCCATCAAAAAAGTTTTAAACATTTCAAGGATTGCTGAATTTTTTGGAAAAAACGGATTTTTTTGAAAATCAATTTTGTTTTTTCCTGTGTTTACTTTTTAGAAAATTAAACAATTAATTGCATATTCTCATGGCCACTTTAATAGGGCTATCTGATAGTATTTTAAATTTTCAAATTAGCTGATAATTTGTGAGATACAGAGGCCAACTTAATTTTTTTAAATACGGACCTGCATTTTTTATTTCAAGTGTTGAAAGAACTCGGTTTCCTGAATAAAACGATATGCCACACTTAATACTTTTTTTTTGGATACCTTAACAATAACAAAACTATTTAATTATTATTTAAAATAATTTCATGTCCGACTCTGGTTTTTTAAATTATTTAATCTGATTATATTCATCGCAATAATATTGATAAGCGCTAATTAAAATTAAATAAGGAAAATCGAGAAAAAATGAAAGATTTAAATAAATAATATCCAGGTCAGCAATTTAAAGAGATTATTTTTATTTTTTCTTATTATGAATTTGAAATCTCAGTGTACGTTCTAATAATATGCATAATATTAATCGTAGTTATTATAAATAAATCAACTTCTACAAACTAGTTTCTAATGCTCTACGTGTTCGAAAGGGCTACAACCCTCCCTCATGTACAAATTTATTTTGCGTTCAATTTTATTTATAGCTCTTTGAACAAATCTTCTTCTTATGGACGACAGGAACCTCGCTGGCCATTATACTGTTCTACCATTTCCAATCCATCATCCGGGAAAATGATTTGATTGTTTATATTATATTATATTTATATTACTTATTTTGTATTATTTTATTGCATTTGATTTTCCGTATTTAATATTTTACCCCACGTCATTATTAAGTTTGAAAGTTTATCAGTATTGTAATAATGAATAGTATTTGGGTCCGTATTTAAAAAAATTAAGTTGGCCTTTGTATCTCACAAATTATCAGCTAATTTGAAAATCTAAAAATACTACCAGATAGCCCTAATAAAGTGGCTATGAGAATGTGCAGTTAGTTTTTTTATTTTCTAAAAAGTAACGACAGGAAACAATAAAACCGATTTTCAAAAAAATCAGTTTTTTCCCAAAAAACTCGGCAATCCTTGAAATTTTTAAAAAATTTTGATGGCATCTTGGTGAACAGGACTCTGTATATTAATAACTGACAAACTGTAACAAATTTATTAAATTATATAAAGTTTTAATAACTGCTAAAAGTTTGAATTTGTGTTAAGTATGTTAAAACTACTAAACATTGTTTAACGATCAGTCTTAGTTAACTTACCAAAAGTCTTGCACAGGCATCGTGATCGTATATCGCAGCGATGTGAAGTGCAGTTCGACCGTGTTCACCACCTTGTTGAATATCTATCTTGTCCTTGTGTTTTGACATCGCCTCTAAAACCGTAACTTTGTTGAGCTCCGTTGCCAAATGTACCGGAGCCTGCTTCTTTTCATTGAGAACGTCTGTTTTAACACCACTAAAAATAACAAGAAATATATTTTTTGAAGGGTTTTGTTCACAATTCGTTACTATATGATTGTCACTTTCTTTTTACTTTTGTTATTTAGTGAAAATAAATGATTGGGTTGGTTTAACAAATATCAAATACCGATAAGGTAAAAGTAATCTATGGTTATCAATTCTCTTGTTTATTATCCGTATAATATCCATTTAGATAAAATTATTTGTATTAAGAAATCTAATGCCATTATATTAATCAAATAATTTGATAGTTTTAAAAATGTGTTTTGTAATGTATATGGAGTACCAGATAATCGAAATACGATATTTAGGGACAATTTCTTGTTTATATTAAGTCTGTTTTATAATATCAATAATTAAATTTCTTTTTCATGATTGTTTTGTTAATAATTTCTTGAAAACAGTCTGAGTTAAAAAATTATATATTTATTAATATAAAGTTATTTTTTGTAAATCACCACCGTTCAATCATCTAAAGCTAGCTCAGTATCTCAACTAATTTTTTTTCTTTTTTTCCTGCTGCTGACTTTGTAAAATAATACAGTTTAACAAATAATAAAAAGATTAATAAAGTATAATAGTAGGCATGTATGATAGAATCATGAATCATGAATGCATGATAGACGGAATCGACATCATAGAGTTCCCATTTTTGGGAACTCTATGATCAAAATCGAGAGAAATGATGAAATAGGTTTTCACTAGTAAATGACTGTATATCTCCGAAATGTCTTTGCAAGAGGAACCCTTTTTTATTATGAATATTTTGAAAAAATTTCTCGTTCTAAAATGGTTAATACCGTTTATACTTCTCCAGATTACCATATTGTTTTAGAGAAAATAAGAAAAAAAATTATAAAAATTCGGTTGAATTTTTTTCTTGAAGTCTTAAACGGCATTTATACATTTGTTAATACAATTTGGATTTAATTCTTCGATAAATGTGTATCATTATTATTGATGAAAATTATATTTTTGCTGTTATTAAAGTATCACATTTGCCGACAACTATAATCAGCCTTTCCGCAACATTGAACTAAATAAATTTTGCGTTTCTTTAACAATTTAAAATATCAAAAAAATATGACGTTAATTAAAATTCTATTAATAACAATCTATCACAAAATGTAAACGAAATTATATTATCTTAAAAACGCATGCTGATTTTTAGTGTAAGGCTTAAAACGGTATGGAAATTTGGAAAAGTATAAACGGGATTAACCGTTTTAGAAAAGCAAACATTTTTATGAAGAATGAATTTTTCTCAAACTTTTAATAAAAAAAAGTTTACCGGTTACGAAAAGACAATAATTTATTAAATTCGCTTAAAATTAACTATTTACATTTTTTGGCATTTTCTTTATTATTTACAATGTAACAGTTAAATTTCATCGCTACGACCTCTGTGTGCTAGCTCATAAATTATTGCAAATAACTGTTATTTTTGCATCATGTTTACTATAATTTTATTGTTAAATATTATTTTATTTAGTATTTTACCATTATGCAACCCGATATACATCGCTAGATTATACAGCTTCAGCTCCACTGTCACTGATACCGACCAGCAGTAGGCTTTTTGTCCGTCTCTCTATATCTTTGATCATCACCTGTTCGTCACTTGTCACTGTCAGATCAAATCAGATGTTTTTGGATTTATTTATCCTTTGTTGTGGTTATTGAAATTTTATAATTATCAGATAAAATTTCGTAGTTAAATTGGTTATTTTTGATGTGGATCGCAGTGTGCAATTCGTTCATTTAATTGTGGGAATTTGTGAGTTTAGCTCGTTCATTGACCGGATATTGAAGATGGCTGTGAAAATAATCTAGAACATCGTTTTTTATTTATGCCTTTTTGTGAGTTGGACTAGTCAAGATATATAGTTCTCTATCTATATCCTGGAGGGAGATTTCCGGTAGAAATCTGATTTTGTGAAGGAAATCGAATCCTTGCATCACTTCTTGTGTACTCCCCGGCTGAAGAGTGTCGTCGTGAAGAACTGGCTGCCGTTTCGTGAAGCATTCCCTGTTGGTGAATAGCAGGACTTCGTAAAGGATTAAGCTTCCGAAACATATTTGGTCAGAGACGTGGTTGGATTTTGATGATTTTTATGGACCGCCGACCAATTTCCGCAATGGGATTAAAATAGCCAAATTCTCCGACCGATATTCCGATTCCACGTGCCCAAGAAGTCCCCGAACAGTTCCAAGGTATACTATAATTCTTCTGCCTATTCTAAGTCAATGCTCAACTGATTTTTATTCATATTGTTGACTGGTTTTCGACTTTTCCACGCCCACGTGGTGTAGAAAGATTAGTTGAGTGTTATCTTTCTTAAGTCTTATTTGGTTGTTCGTAATTGTAGAGCAAGAAGACCGATCCAGACTGTAATACAGAACAGGCCAGAATTCCATCCGTTCCTGTTGCCCGTGTGTAGAGTTACCCGTTGGACATCATAAACCCTCGTTGAGGTAAAGTTCAGATTTGATTAGTCTTTCTTTATTACTTTTATTAAATCCTACACGTTGTGCTAGTCCTTGTTCTATAATTGAGGCTCTTTTCTAAGACAACCAATATTATTTAGGGTTTTTTATGTTCACCTTTTGAAGTCCTACACCTGGCTGGCATCCGTACGTCTGCTGACATCCGTGGGCTCCAGTGACAGTACACCGAGCTGCTGTGCACCGCCGCGCCGTAGCCACCCTGTAGCAATACACCGTAGCTCAGCCGGAGGAACTTCCGAGTTGTTTTCAAGTATATCACATCGAGTAGAGTAAGACTGTTTAGATTTTAGTTAGGTTTAGATTTGCTATTTGTATTCCGCCCTTAGAGCATACTTAGTTTAAGTTAAGGGGATGACGTCTTAGTTTTAGTATAGCTTAGACCATTTTCATTTTTCATTTATTCTTATCGATTTAAACTTTACTTCATTTTATATACATTTCATCATTTTCTTTATACATTTAACCTTTTTGATATTTCAATAAATTGCTTAAATATTTTTAGTAGTATTATTTGCAGTCTAGTCTCATAGTTAAGTTAGAGTCACTTAAGTACAAATAGTTATAGAATATTTGAAGTTTATGATAGTTGCACTCAACAGTTCGAGGTTAGTGTTGAAGTCTATTTAATAGTTACATCTTTATTGCCGACTTCATAGAGTATAATCTCGTGGCGCCCTTTATTAATACCTTTGAACCCCGACCACCCGGTTGTTAAAATTAAAAAGCTAGTGGCCTCTATGCAACTCATTCTAATTAAGTAAACTTGTGTTTTATTGAACTTCAAATTAGAAAGGGCGTGGCAACAACTTGTCAAAAATAATTAAGATACGTCAATTTGATTTACGTACTTCATTAGCGTTTCTGATACTTATGTAATTAAATAATTATTATAACTTGTCTATTTTTATAAAAACTATATATTTTAATAACTAGAAACATTTATTTACATCGTAAAATAAATGAACAAATTATTAATCTGCATTATATTTTAACACGTTTTAAATAAAATTATAACTAATAATAAAGCTTCATTCAGAATCCCAATTAGTGTTATAAATTAGTAGTGTCAATTACACTTTATACTTTTTAGTGTACGATCATTCACAATATCTTAAAAAAAAATAAAATTAATAGAATATCCTAGTCACATCTTGCGGTAATGAGTTGTATCTATAGAGAAATCTTAATATTTAGCTTATAAAACAATAACCTTTAGATTTATATCCACATTTTTTCTTGACGGACGATAGCCAAAGGCCAAAATGACAGTTGTTCTGAATGATTACATTTAAATTAAAGGAACAAACTTCTACGCTAATTGAAACCACTAATATACTCCACTAATTGCGAGGTTCTGAATGAACCTTAAATGAATGAAATTAATAAATATTATCGAAGCAGATAATTTATTTGCCAATTTTTTTTTTCACTGTAACTCTCATACTTTTATATAAGTAAAACCAGTTTTTACTGCTTTGTCGGATTCCGCTTTTCTATAGATGAACATGAAATAGAGTATGTTACATTGTATAAGTCTGCTTTTATTATATACTTTTCCATTCTACAAACTCTCCTATTTATAACATTTTTCAGCTTTCTATCGTTTTCAAAGTAACTTATTGCTCGTTAGACCCTCCTGTACGTTCCTTTACAACTCCAATTTTAAGCTTTTCGGTATTTGGGCTTTACGCAATCATAATAGTTGACTCCATTAGCTGTCGACAGAATACACCTGTGACGTTTTTTCGGTTTTCTATTATATTCATCGGAAATAGCTACCTACTCACGTGTCTCTACACGATCAAAATTGGCATATGTATATGACGCATATGAAACAGATATTTCACAGTTTGATTTGGAAGATTAATTTTAATATCCTTTAACAATGCGTTCTTAATTAAATTTGTTTAAATCATATCGTTAAGCCTGACGTTAAAATTTAATTTTGTTACTAAGCAGTTATATCATATCCACATGGATATTTGGAGGGTTTGATAGAAACCAAAGAGGGTCTCCTATAATTTAGGAATCTAATAATAGAGATGTTGATCATATTTTAAAATTAGATAACTGTAATATTTTAAAACACTTAATAGAAAAAATATCTGTTTTATACAGAGTTGTTTTTTTTAATGCAGTATTTTTTAATGAAATAAGCTACATCGACAAAGTACTCTTTGAAAATTTATTACATCTTTAAAAATAATCGAAAATGTCAATATTCCATGGGTATAGTAATAAATGAAGTCTAAATTATAAAAAATGCACTTTCTACGAAAACTTGAAGATATAGGTAAAAAACAGATAATACAATTTGATAGACAATTAAATTGTGCATCTGATTCACGTAAAATATATAAGGTGTTCGGTTTAAATTAAACAAATTATTGCCGTTTTTATTAAAGCTAGTAATTATTAAATATAAATTTTTGGACGCTCTGTATAGGGTAGTATAATTTTTATTATTGCAACACAATATTTGACCAATAAATAAACTTCAGTAAATATTTAGTATTAAAAACTTTGATACCCTTGGAGAAATGGAGCCTTAATTTTTTTATTGCAATTTTATAAAATTGAAAATATTTTAAAAACGGTAAGGCTTAAGTGTGATTATTTGGGACACTCTTGTAGAATTATTTTTAAATTATAGCTCTAATAGTCCTTCAACGAACCCAAAACTAACAATTTGTAAAAATTTAATCGTTTAGATACAATACTCCGTGTCGTATGTGGTGAACAACCCTGTATAAAAGTAAAATGTTAGGAATATATTGATTTTTGTGAAAGTCAAATGTTAAAGCGCTTAGCATAACATAGGGGCATCCTAAATCTCATTCAAATCGGAACCAAGTCAGACATGTGTAACCAGCTTTAGAAACACTATGAAAAATGTATTTTAAAAATAAAAAAAAAACAGAGAAACTTTTTCATCTAAATAGATAAAAATGGGTAGACAAAAAACTTTTCTAAATTAGGTTTTTCAAAATTCAGCAAATTAACCCAATTCACAGATACCTAAGAGCAACGGGGTAAATTTTAATAACAGAGTGGCGCACCTCATTCGCCTCGGTTGATTATACGACATACGATGTTGAAAATAGCTACTAACTGTCACTAGCAAATTGGCATGGCGTCATCAGCCATCTTGATTCTGGACGCGCGTTTCGCTAACCATGTTAGCATCATCAGCAGATAATTATAAACTAAAGTACAATCTACAAGTTGAGCGTTTATATACTCGCCCAGTAGGTATCGAGTGGGCGTGGCAAAATCTAGCCAACCGAGTCAGAGCCAACTGAGCGTAACAGTTAATTTCCGCCACTAGAGTAGTAGGTTAGATGCATATGAAAGCATCAGAATTAATAAATGTAAAGATAGTATGAACAGAGACAACGGTCCAATTCCTTCAAGTTCTTTGTTCCTACTACTCTAGTGGCGGAAATTAACTGTTACGCTCATTTGGCTCTGACTCGGTTGGCTAGATTTTGCCACGCCCACTCGGTACCTACTGGGGAGTATATAAACGCTCAACTTGTAGATTGTACTTTAGTTTATAATCATCTGCTGATGATTTAGTGTAATTTTATTTTGCTGTGTAACACCGAAAGTTCCAACCCTCAACTGTAATCATCTTGATTGCCATTTTATTGAAAAATCGTTTTTTATTCAAAACCTGAGCTAGATAGGTATAGGCATCCCTAATATAGTTTAAAAGAGCATTTAGATCTGCTTCAATTTATTTTTAAAAATACATAGTTTTGTGTTGGAAATAACGAAGATTTTATGTAAAATAAATCATATTTAAAATAGACCAGCAATTTTTGATACCCCTGTATCGAGCCCTGTATACATTTAAGGAAGCAATACAATTTTTTAGTAAAGTTTATTTCTCTGGTTTCAAAGTCAGCACAAGAATTAACTCTCAAAACTAATGTACAGGGTGTTGATAATCTTTTTTATTATAGCATGCATATTTAAAGATCTTTAAATATCTGAAAAACCAAAGCGTTCAAACATATTAAACCTTTATAATAAATGCCTTATTTTATGCCCAAGAATTCAAAAATGAAATAAAATGCCGGGTGTTCCATAAGAAAACATATAACTTTGGTATGGATCTTAGTTCTGACGTATCCTGTATATTTGAAAGTAATTTAAATTATGCACATTGCCTCTCTACATATACCCATAAAAATTTTTGTCTCTACATCTTCTCGTTTCCGTATAATCAACCGAGGCGAATGAGGGGCACCACCCTGTATAATTTAAAACTTAAAAAAAAACAATTTTAAGAAGATACATAATTGTTTTTCTCATTTTTTACGTAGTGTAATTTAAGTTAAATATTCTTATTTTAACTTTTAACTTAAATTTTACTCTGTATACTGTGCGAAATCCAAATAGTTTTAAAATAAAAATCCAAACCAAACGACACTTTTCAAAACAACCAGAAAGAGAAATGGAATAAATTTTAAACTTACCAACTCAACAGGTAGTCTATTGCATCGAGAGCCTCATATTCAACAGCAACGTGTAAAGGAGTGTTTCCAGCATTGTCTTGGGCATTTAAATCTGCAAGAGAAATAAAGCATAATAATACAGGGTGAGTTCTAGACAAGTGCAAATATTTTAAGGGTAGTATATTTTGACCCCAGAAACACGACTCTATGATTTTTTTTTTCGAAAAAAATTAGGATTATTTTTTCACATGTTTAGTTAAAAACATAATTTCGTAATAATATGACACCATAGGTAGTAGATTAAATTTTCAAGAAAGAAATCCCTGTAAAAACCCAGTGATTCGCAAAATATATATTTTCAAAGTAAAATAACTCGGATATTTTGGACTGGTATCCTGTTTAACTATTTTATATATCATAATAAATGTTTACTGAAAAACTTTCTTGGTATTTGTTTAAAATACTTATATGTCTAGAGAATCTCTATTTTTATGAAAGCTGAAATTTTGTGATAAAGACTGTGTAAGAAAGATATGACCTAATATAAGCTTCACCATATTTCAACGTTAGACCCTTATACCACTACATTATTATTTATATGTATATACTAGGCATAATATATTTTGAAGGTAATTTTATTTACAAAAATAACATATTCGACGAGATTGCAATAAAGAAAACGAGTTTTTAAGACATACAGGGTGAACGTAAATAAGTTAAAAATAGACAAACTAAAAAAATCATTTTTCGCTTAAATCTTAAGAACCACTGTATTTTTTCTGGGTTTTCAATCCAATAAATTTAATCTCAGTTCAGTTCCTGTGATCGAAATGTGCTACCACTAAATCTGCACTCATTTACACTTATTTAAGTCTGATCCTGTAGAAATATCGATCAGAAATGGTCTAAATATCTTTAGCTTCTTTAGGCCAAATAAATATTTTTTTAATAGTTGTATCTACAGGGTGGCCCGCACGGTATTCCGCAAACTTCGGCAGCATATTCTGCACATAAAAATAAGTAAAAAAGTTCGTATAAACTTATGTCCTAAAATGCTTCATTTCGGAGATATAGGGTGTAGAAGTTTCATTTTTATATCGATTTTCCAAATAAATTATGAACTAATATCGATATTTGGATGAAAATTGGTATCTGGTGGTTTTTGAAATTTTAATATGGACATCTTGTTACTCAAGTTAAATCAACTTACATGAAATTTATCAATAGTTTAATAAAAGTAATCCTATGTAAATAGACTTTATTTCCTATGTAAATAGACTTTCTCTTTGAGAGAAATGTGAGAAGTTTAATTTTTGTTGGGGGCGCCACATACATGTTATTTTGCTGTTTTGAATAGTAATAACTTTTCGTCCGTCTCTGTATTACAATACTGAGTGAAAAAATATACATTTACGCCTTACTTTACGTAAAAAAATGTATCTTGCTAAAAATCACTGCGAACAACCGTTCTCGAGATATTTGGATTCTTAATAATCAATTGTAGAATTTTATTTAAAGATTCTTATTCTTCTTTACGTGCCGTCTCTTTCGTGGAGGTTGGCGATCACATTGGCAAAATCTTCACGATTCTCGGCTTTCCTTATAAGTTCTTCAAAAGCTAGGTTCTTCAAAAGTTAGGTGGTAATTTAAAGATAAAGATACAGAACTATTCGAGGAATTATTTTATTTAAATAATTCAAGATTAAGTCCTCGCACCCAGATGGCGTTCTAAGTATTGTTATTAGACAGTTAAAGCAAGGCACAATACGTATACGTATCTCTCGACACGTAACGCAGAAACTTACGTTACGTCTGCCGTTGCGTTGTCGTGTAAACAAGAGTTAAAGCAAGTATTTTGACGTACGTAACGCAAATGGTACATTTGTAATTCTAAATTATTTTGTGAAACAATTTATTTAATTTTAAAATTGAAAATTGATATCTATTACTCCATTGATTCCACATTAAATTTATAAAAGTAATATCGAAAACTGAAGAAAATTATAAATGGAAACTATTTTATTACAGAAAGTAGTCCTTACAACTTAAAATGCTCTTCGTAATAAAAAAATATTGGAAAACAGACACAGCTTTATGATTATTTATTAGATTCCATCTTTTAGAATCCTCATATTATGGTTTTGCCTATAAGAACTAGCATTTAATTAAATAGATTCCAAAATGAGTTTATTATGATACTTAATATTTTCATACTAATTTATTGTAATAAAATAGGCCCAGTTCTGTGACACTGGCCCCAAAATTTATGAAATAACTTAATTACTAGCCAGTTGTGGAACGAGTTGTTTGTGAATTTGTACGTTCGGCATCATTCGGGTGAAAATCGAAACTCCTTCGGCTCGATACGTTTGCGTTTTGTACGTACGTAAAGGCACGTAAAGATACGTATCACGTATCCGTAAACGCAAGTGAATTTCACACTGCGCAAGCGTTCATGTCAAACGATACGTTTACGTCTTTGGCCGTGCTTTAACTGTCTATTATCTATTATTTGTTCATCAAGTTTATTTTGTGGCGAGATTTTTCAGTCCGATCGAAGTTCGTTGGTCACTTTATTTCTGACGGTATAGGTAAGACATACCTAGTGCCTACCTTCATCGCCATATTGGTGGCTAAAGGCTGAACCCGATAGAGCTATCGGCGTTTGTTGGCATTGCCAATTTGTTTCGGCAAACCCTCTGAGCAGAGGCTTTGGCAGAGGTAAGACTGTTATTTTAAACGTAACGTTAAGTAACGTTTCCTAATACCTTTTTTTCTTTGTATAGGGTTTTAGTCTATGGCAGCATTTTATTTTATGGTAGCATTTTCTGGTACCATTTTGTCTTTTTTGTACCTGACACTTGGTCCACGTTTATACCTACATTTTACACCGGGAATAACGGAGGAATCTCCTGAATTCACACACAAGTTTTCGATCCTGTCTGTCCAGAAACAACTTACATCACCATCCAGTTCCGATAGCAGTTCACCACAACCAGCTTGTGACCAGAACGGATAAAACAGGCCAGATCATTTGATTTTATATCTATATAATTTAAGTTCATTTGAATTCATTAAGCCCTTCAGGCATATTATATATTTAATTACTTAAGAATTCACTTTGATAAATCCTACACACATGTTATGCATATTTCTGATATTCACATAGTACGGTTTTTTTTGAATATAAAAAGTCCCTACACTTTGATACCAAGATCGCCAGACTTTATGCGGAATAATTCTTTTAAAAATATTATTCAGAAGCGTGCAGATTTAACTATACTACTATTAATATACACATATCAATACAATTAACCAACAAATATTGTTCAAACATCAACTTTTTCATAGCCTGATATAATCCTATTTTACATTTAATTATTATTAATTATACTTAGTTATTAGATTATCTCAGCGTTTCATTTGTGTAATTCCTAAAATAAGTAATACGTATATTCTGAGTTGATTTCTCACTTTTCAACTTTTTTTCAGAAGTTTTCGAAAGTAAATGGAACTGAGTGGCGCCTCCATTGCTCACCGGCGAACAGCTCCGTCGCATAGTGTTAGTTGTTTTAAATATTTTTCCAAAAGAAAATTCTTATAAAAAACATTCCATCTTTTTTATAACTTCTAATGCTACACAATAATACATGTCATCAAAGACAAAAATTTTGACAAAAAGATTAAAAAGACAAAAGATTTTCACGAGAAAGATATTTGGCTAAACTAATAATTTTCGAGACATCATAGGTTCAACTGATGCTGTTTTAAAACCTAACTGTAAGTTTTCTAGAAATTTTGCAGAACGTTTCGAAAATTATTAATTTACTCAAATATCTGGAGCTAGCGGACATAATATGTTCACTAGATAGATATTAAGAAACATTTTAGGTTATAAGAGACATTTTTTTAACACAACTGTATATTTTTTTTCACTCAGTAGTGTAATACAAGGACGGACAAAAGTTTATTACCCTTCAAAACAGTTAAAAAATATGTAGGTGGCGCCCCCTACAAGTAGGAGTCATACTGACATCGAAATGCAATTTGTCATGTTTAAAAACCCTCAGATACGAATTTTCATCCAAATATCGAATTCAGTTCAGAAATTATTAGGAAAAAATCCAAATAAAAATGAAACTTCTACACCCTGCCTCCAAAACAAAGCATTTTAAGACATAAGTTTATACGAACTTATTTTTATGTGCAGAATATAAAAAAAATTTATGTTCAGAATATAAAAAAATAATATAAAGTATAAATAAAATTTATTACAAACAAGTTTACAATAATTCAAAAATATCAAAATAGATGCACAATGAATTCTTAGAATTTGTGTGTGTACATATTCAATGATTTTTAATAAAAACGCGCGGAATTAACCTAAGTTAGTCAGTAACAAAAATTAATAACAATCCAAATAACAAGCCTAATAATATATTATTTCAGTTTATAATTTCTAAAATATTTTCATTAAGATTCATTAACCAAACATTTTTTTTTATCCTAGTAATTTTTTTTTGAAGCATATATGCTTCCGAGGTTTCCGGAATACAGGTTGGACTACTATATGAAAGAAGCAATTTTTTCACTAACAGAACAAGCAGTTTTATTTTTAATAAAATAAATAATTCATTTTCCATTTTGAGATTTTTTTTCAATGTAGATTTAAACTATTATTCCTACACCCACGATATTTATATTACAAATCTTATAGCACATATTATGATGTCTACTTGATCCCCTTTTTAAACTCTTAACACCAATTTATGACACATATCGTACAAACCATGTGTATCGGTATCACGTTGGTAAGAGGGCACATTAAAACCCTCAAGTTACAAACTATATAAAAACCAGACACGTGTAGAAAAACCTTTGTTCAATACCCTATTAATGATTTACCACGAAAACAGTTAAAATCGGCCTATGTAACATATATGAACATGTACATAATGAAATTAATTTAACATATTTAATAAATCGTTAATATCATTACCAAAACTGAAGTTATTAGTTTGAAAGTTTTAATGATCTAGCTCCCCTTATCGAGACAATTAGTTACTATTAACTAAAATTATAATAACACAATACTAAAATAATATGTATATAAGATAATATTGTAATATAGCAGAACACTAAAAAAATACTGTTTGCTATGGTGCCCACATTTTTTATTATATACATTGTTAAATTTTCTGTAAAATTTGATGAATTTTGATATTATTCACTCTATATCTAACATTAACCATTTTTGAGAAAAAAAAAATTTTTGGACGAAAAAAACTGCCTCTCAAAAAAATTTGTATAGCCTAAACCATAGACAAACAAATAAAAAGAGACTGGCAAATTAAATGGCAAAGAGTGGGACAACGTTCTCGTAGCGCAACTCAGAACGCAAAATTTCGTTCTATTTATGTTGATCTGCGCATTGCGTCTATTGGGCCCACTATCTCATTCTAATATAACAAGAGAGAAAGAAGCAGCCATATAAAACGTAATTTCTAAATAGAAATTAGAACAATCGCCCCTTTCGTTTTCGTCATCATGACAACCAAGATGACAACATCATGACATGATCATGACAATTCGTGATGTTTGTTAATTTTTCGTTTGGTGATTTACCTTTTTTTCTAAACTCTCCATCTTATTGACTTATGAATATGGATAGGGAACAAATTCCTTTGTTCCATATAGGTATTTTTTTTTCGAAAATGAGATTTTTAATGCCCTTTAAAAAAATTGGCCGATCGTTTCCTGCAACAGTCTTCTTCTGCATTTAAAATTGGTAGGTGGTTGGAATAAACACTGTTATTTTCTGTTATTATATTATAAAAAGTTTATTTATTTTTATGTATAAATAAATATGTTTATAAAACAGTACAATTTTTGCTTTTTTTATAATTCCCCTTATAATAGTAGTATTCTTTCGTTCTGAAAGAAACTGCAAATTTTCACTTAAACTGATTTATTCCCTACACCACGTTCTCTTTACGTGGTATAGGGAATAAATCAGTTTAAGTAAAAATTTTCAGTTTCAGAATGAAAGTATACTACTAATAATGGCTAATTTAAATTTTCCGCCAGCCAGAATGTGCGATAATGTCTTACGATACGTTTTATACCTATCTCTTTCTTTTTCATATAAAGTACACATAATAAAGCAAGCAAAATAAAATTACACTAAATCACCACAATACACCAAAACACTTTTACTTTTACACTGGACGCGCGTTTCGCTAACCATGTTAGCATCATCAGCAGATGATTATAAACTCCCATATAAACTAATAGTTTATGTTTTGGTGTATTGTGGTGATTTAGTGTAATTTTATTTTGCTGTGTAACACCAAAGGTTCCAACCCTCAACTGTAATAAAGAAAGATAGCAATAAAGACGTACGTCCTGCCATGGTCCTGCTAATTGGTTTCAAAATTGTTATTCTGAGTTGCGCTACGGGAACGCGGTCCCACTCTTTACCATGGGATTTGTCAGTCTCTTTTTATTTGTTTGTCTATGGCCTAAACGTGAAATTTAGTGATTATGACAGCTACTGTTACATAAAGAGAAAGCATGTAGCTATCTATTTCAAAAATTGAATTGTTCGAATGTCATATAATAATGGCCGCAGCTGTCATGGAATTGAACGATAAAGAAATTTTTACAAATATTTTTTTTTTCAAATGGAAACCCACTTTTTTATTTCACTAGTGAAAATGTTTTTCAATTCGTAACGTAGTTATTTGATTATACATGTTCCTATACCCAAAATAAATCGTTTTAAGTTGTTCGAGATTTAATTTTAAAGCGTAATTTTTTTTGGATTTTAACCACTAGCCTATGACTTTAAAGGTTAAGTGATGTAAAACAATAGATCTGACCATGTCATATTGTGACACTTTATTCAGAAAGCAGTATATTATCAATCATCATTTCCAAGCCAACTTTGCGCCGTTTTTTTTTTTCGATCATACGTTATATTATTAATGATATCAACTATTAGATATCACAAAGAGCGAAAATACGACATATATTTTTATGAATACACTTTTTAAACTCTTAAGCAGGCAGTATTTATAATACAGGAAATTCAAATAATTAGTTTTCTGACAAATGGAAATAAATTGTCTGCTTATTTGACACTTAATATAAAAGGAAGCTAGATAAAATCAAGACAAATATACGTTTTAAAACTAAGTCTGAAATAACTTAAAAACAATTTATTTTCGATATAGGAACATGTATAGTCGAAAAGTAACGAAAAAAATAATTTATGATAATTTTTTAATAGCTCAACTCTATGACAGCTACAGTCATTATTATATGACATTCGAACAATCTAATTTTTGAAATAGATAGCCACATGTCTTCTCTTTATGTCGCAGTGGCTGTGGTAATCAATAATGACTTTTAGGCTATACAGTATTTTTTGGACAGGCCTTTTTTTCGTCCAAAAATTTAAAAATTTTTATCTCAAAACGGTTACTGTTAGGTATAGAGTGTTTAATATCAAAATTCATAAAATTTTACAGAAAACTTAATTATGTAATAAAAATGGGGCGAGCCTCACATTATTATGAAAAACGAATTCAAATATCGTCAAAAAATTAATATTAAAAAGGTATTTAATTTTTGGTTTGTTTTGAATTTATTATGTTTATCTTCAATCTCTCTCTCTTTCTCTCTCTCTCTTTCAAACAAGCAAAATGAGAATAGCCAAAAAATTTCTATGATGGTGGATCTCTGTTTGTTTTAAATGCAATAATCCTAAAATATTAGTATACAAGATTGTTCTTTATTTATTCAAAGAGGTACAGAGAAAGATTTGTCAAGAAGAAACGCGAAATCAATTCGATTCATCTTCGTTCGTGCATAAACCTCGCAAACATCACAAAACCCTACTCATTACCTTTTGCCTTTGCCACTTTCTTTCTTCTTCAATTTCCGTTTCTCTGTCTGTCTGAATCGAGCACAAATAAACCTCCACGAGCCTTGCTCCTTGCTAATAAAGCGAGGTTACGACACGTAAGACCTTAGTTGTCGCTATGGTAAATTTATACTTTGTCACCGGAGTGGATAGTTTAGTAGTAAAATAGAGAAAAAGGGGATATTTTTACGCGCACGTGCTGTTTTCGTATGCGAAACAGAAATGTTTCAGTAAATATATGAAGCGTCTTATAACTTGCTGCTTTGAACTCTAAAAATCGAATGAAAAGAGATGATTCGGTTCACGTTGCAAAGGTTCTATTTATTGTAAAAGATTTGAACACCTGTGTCGCGTTATTGTGCGTCTCTTTATGTAATACTGGGTGTTGCAAAATTTAATATTTTCGTATAAATAAGTTGTTTTCGTTTTTTTTAACTTTTGAAATATATTAAAGTTTCTTACAGTAACGGAAAAAGGCGTATTAATACTGTTTTTATATTCGTGCATTAGATATGAAATGGACATCATAAGATGACCATTTTTGGATAGTTTTCTTTGGTGTTTAACTTTTTACTTGGCACATTTGAATTTTTATTATAAATTTTGCTGATTTGTTGAGCTTTCCTGAATTTATTTTATGTTATTTTTGGTTTATTTCATAATTAGTTATATGCAAAGTATATATGCAAAATTGGAAAGACGTTGTGCCAAAACTTGAATTAGTGTGAGATTATTGTAAAACTTCAAAGAACTTTAAAGATACTTCAAAGAACTTTAAAGATACTTCAAAGAACTTCAAAGATACTTCAAAGAACTTATACAGAACTTATATATATGTGATCGTTGTCAGACAAAAAAAAATTGAACAACCTTTTACTAGTAAGTAACTACATATAACAAACTAAGTACGTTTTTTAATCTTGTATATTTATGTTTCTTTTCTACTTGTCAAAAATAATTAGAATCCTTCAATTTAATTTAGTTGATTTAGTAGCGTATCTACAGGGTGGTCCGAACTGTAATCTGGAAACTTCGGCAGCATATTATTCTGCAGATAAAAATAAGTAAAAAGTTCGTCTAAATGTATGTCCTAAAATACTTAGTTTCGGAGATACAGGGTGTAGAAGTTTCATTTTTATTTCGATTTTTCCAAATAATTTCTGAAATAACGTCAATATTTGGTTGAAAATTGGTGTCTGGGAGTTTTTCAACATTAGGAATTTGGGTTTAGATGTCAATATGACTCCTATTTGTAGGGTACGCCACCTGTATGTGTTTTAACTGTTATGAAGGTTAATAACTTTTCGTCCGTACCTGTATAAACTAGTGAGTAGAAAAATATACATTTCCGTGATTTTCTGCGTAAAAAATGTTTCTTGGTAAAAATCGCTACCACTAACCGTCCTCAAGATATTTAGAATGGTAATTTTTTTTGTCATTATTGAAAAAAAAAACATGCTGAAATTTTTTATAAAGTTGAGAACTTAATGGGATAAATTTGGAATTTTTTTTTAAATTAATCATAAATTTGTAGCATTTTTTATTTCCTTTAATAAAATTGAATTTAAAAATCTAATTTTATTTAAATTTCTTAGTATTGGCGCCATCTATTTGTTAGATGCCAAAGATACCAAACTCCATTTGTTACAGCTCACTTGTCTCGATTTTTAATTTTTATTAGCGCATCTATTCGCTAGATGTCAAACTTCATTTACTACAGTTCACTTGTCTTGTTTATTAGCGCCATCTATTCGCTATATGCCAAACTTCCTTAATTGCCTTTCACTTGTCTGAATCTCACTTCGCTGTGGATTGCGATTTTCTGTTCTAATGATTTCGATCATATGATATCACTTTTTTGTCTCTCTTTTTCTTTTTTTCTGGGAATTTGGATCTGAAGAAGACGCGTGTTTCGGCGTCCGACAAATTTTCCAGTGAAAAGCACTCTGAATCCACTTTTCGATTTCCATTGCATGGGTATCCGATTTGGAAATTTGAAAACCTTGTAAAGTATGCAATCCAGAATATAGATCGTATTTGTTTGGTTTCTTCTTGGAATGATCACCGTAAGTTTATCCGCCATTTTATATAGCCCTATCTAACGAAATTCTGTTTCAGTTATTTCCGTTTTTTATTTCGTTTATTTGAGTATCTAATTACTGGTTTGGATCGGCATATGGTTTGAATATATTTATGTAAAGCTGATTTTCAGACCGTAAGTTGTTTCTTTTATTGAGTATATGTCCTGAGAACTATTTTTTATTTATAGAGTAACTACCACATGGTACTCAGTAACTACCACATGGTACTCAGTAATACCACATGGTATGCAGTAATAATGCAGTAATTATTGTATGTTTCACCCACTTCATTTTGTATGGACCTATGCAGACCTTAAGACAGTGTTCCTGACATTACAATCGTTCTTTTGGCTGATATCGAAGACTTCTCCTGCCATAGTCATCTGCATCCACTTCTGTTAGTCTGGAGAATACCTAACTACCTGTTTACATCATAAGAAACTATATACAGATAAGTCTTAAGTTTGATACACAAGGTACGCTTTTATTTTATAATTTTTGAGACAACAGATTTAATAACCTGGTAAATTATCACTATTTATCCCACATATTGTAGTCAAAATTATTTTTATTTAACGTTATAAGTTATAATTTGATTCGTACAGTACACTCTTACTTACTATATGATATTTTATATGAAAATTATTAACACATATTCATTTTAAAGGTTTTTGTACACGACATGTTTCGAAACATCATCGTATTGAGACATACATAAATTTCACCTGTTTTTATATTAAGTAGCTTACTTAGTTCAAAGAATACAGTTACTAAATTCGAATCTATTTAAAATAACTTGCGGTTTTATTGGGATCACTGTGACTAATTGATGATACTTGTGTTCGTTTTCAATAAATGTTTAATGTAGAGGATAGTTATTTCTGACTTTTATTCCTGATAAACATAATAGACCCTTAATGCTGTTGATTACTTTATTTTAGCTATGTTGTGATATCATATTTTTCTTTTGGTTTCTTACTTTACCACTCTCATAAACAAAGTAAGTGGCGCCCTTTTCACTGTCTTTGACCATACCTATTTGAATTCTTAACATCAATATTAAAATCTCTGCAGCCTATATATTATCATTTTTTTATTTTAATATTTAACAACATTAGAAAGTCACTGTGAGTCAGAAGCCTTACCTACGAACCCAGCTTTCCTCTAACCCTGAGCAACGGATTCTTTTTTCATTCTATTTGTGTAACGACAGAAAAGTCGTCACACATAGAAGAGTAAAGTATATGACGCCCTGTAACGTGGGGCTCAGCTTAATTTGACTGACTCAGCTTAATTTGATTGACTCAGCTTAATTTGATTGGTTCAGCTTAATTTGATTGGCTCATGTTCTATTTAATTGGATCAACTTAGTTTATTTTGTTTAACTTTTATTGGTAAACTTAATTTTGTAAAATAATTTCTATTAGGCTCAGATAAATTTTCTTTAAGGCAAAGACTATAGTTTTGAAATTTTGTTTTCATTATTTCTGTAATTTAATTTTTATTATTTCAGTACAACAGCAATTTTTGTTTTTTATGTTATAGAGGGTGTTTGTTTATCGGTTTAAAACTCAGAGATAAATAACTTGATACTTCTGACTACATAGTTTATTGAAATTTTGATCTTGATATAAATATACAGGTAAGGTTATATTTTGAATATACAGAGTGGACATAATTTTAGTATACAGGGTAGCGTTGTTAGTACTTCGTAAAATTTTGGAATTTGTTTTGAATATTTGAGTCTTTTTTGGTTTTGACATTGAACATAATTTCTTTCTGATAGATTGCGTCGAGTCATAACAGCTTTTTGTTAAAGTTAGTAAATTTTTCTGAATCATTTAGTCTTTAATATCTTATATAACTGAATTAGAATGGAGAAAGAATCTTTTAAAGTTAATCATTTACGACAAGTAGAATTAGATTATGAACTTCTTATTAGGGGTATTAAGACATCTAAAAATGTTGAGAGTAAACGTAAAATTTTGTCAGGTCTTTTAAGTGGAGAAATTAATAACCCTTTTTGTTTAGTTAATATGGAAAATTATCCTCTTTCTTTTGATCAAGAAATTTTCGAAATTAAAGCAACTTTAGATTCAATTTCTTTGTCAATTTCTGAATTCGAGGGTGGAGTAAATGATTCAATGTTTAAAGTTATAAAATCTCGTCTTGTACATTTGGCTGGTAGAATTAGAAGAATAATTTTAGATGAAAATCGTGCTGATGCAGAGACTATTCAAACTGATGTTTATACTAGTTGTTATCAACTTGAAGCTGACTTATTTTCAAAAATTTCTGACTCAAATGAAATTTTGAATGTTAGTTCTGTCTCTTCAGGGCCGGTTATTAATGTACCGCCTCCTATTGTGACTTATGTTGCTAAACCTTGTCCAGTGTCAGACTGGCCTATTAAATTTAATGGTAATCCTCAAGATTTATTTTCATTTTTAGAAACTGTTACTGAGCTTTCTGAATCACGTAAAGTTAGTGAACAAGATTTATTTTCTTCCGCAGTAGAACTTTTTACCGGGAATGCTTTTATTTGGTACAGAAGTATTAAACAACATGTTACAGATTGGAAATCTCTTGTAGAAAGATTAAAGAAAGACTTTTTGCCACCAGATAATGATGACAATATTTGGTCGCAAATTAAATCTTATAAACAACGAAAAAATGAAAGTATTTTAATTTTTATAGCAACTTTAGAGAATCTTTTTAGTAGATTAAGTAAATGCCCTAGTGAGGTTAATAAGATTAAAATTATTAGACAAAATTTACTTCCTGAATACATTACTCAGTTAGCTTTAGTTGATGTTTTATCTGTGTCTGAACTCTCTAATTTGTGTAGAAAATTAGAAAATGCTAAACATCAGAATGAAAAACGATCTAGAAGTTTAAATGTTTCTCAATTGAATACCACTCCTGATTCTAGCTCGTCTGATTCTCATCGAGTACAGTTTTGTAAAAAGTCTAAGAATGTCAATGCTCAAAACAAAAATAAAAATACTACTGTTCGGTCTGCTAGTTATTCTGTAGCGTCGTCGTCTTCTGACCCTGATATGGTAAATACTTCTTCGAGTATGCCCAGATCTGTAGAAAATTCAGGTAAGGAAGCAACCTCGCGTTTAGTTTGTTGGAATTGTTCTGGTCCAAATCATACATTTCATGATTGTCGACAGAAACGTAAGGTTTTTTGTTTTAAATGTGGTAATTTAGGTGTTAAGTCACCGGCGTGTCCCAAATGTTCAAAAATACTAATTGGACGAACTCGTGTTTCTGGTCGTGCAGTTCAAAAATTCAAACCCAGAAATTTATTTTCAGAATCTGATTGGAAGAAGTGGTTATTATGTGTTAAGAATTTTTATAGATCCACCACTACCAATCATAAAGTTTCTCCTCTTTTTTGTCCAAAGGTTTCTGATAACAGACCTTATATTTTAGTAGAAATTCTAGGCGTTGAAATTTGTGGTCTTTTAGATTTTGGAAGTACATCTACAGTTATTGGAGCTGCTGGTATTCCTGTTATTGAGAATCTAAATTTGGTTATTAGGGAACCAACTCTTTTATCAATTAGTACTGCAGACAATACCGAAAAGAAAATAGTTGGTGTAGTCGATCTACCTTTAGTCGTTGATGGTTCATGTCAAGTTATAAGTGCTATTGTAGTACCTTCATTGCCTCATAGTTTTATTTTTGGTTGTGATTTTATCTTGCGGTTTGATCTTATGGAAGATCTTAAGAAAAATTGGTGGGAAGTCAATTCTAGATCTCAGCCTAAGTTTTCTTCATTTTTTTTCTTCCCGTGCGTAAATACGTTGTGTACCCTTGATGATTTAACACCAAATCAGAGAAAACAAGCTGAACTTCTTATTAACTCTTTTGACAGTATCAATAGTGACCATGGTCTTGGTCGTACAGATAAAATTACTATGTCGATTGACACTGGTGATGCCAAACCATTTCGTCAAAAACCTTTTTTAATGTCCCCTTATATGTCAAAAATCTTGAATGAGGAATTAAATGATATGCTTAAACTTAATGTCGTGGAACCTTCTAATAGTCCTTGGTGTTCTCCAGTGCTTTTAGTTAAAAAACCAACTGGTGAATTTCGTTTTTGTTTTGATGGTCGATCTTTAAATCAGGTTACAAAGTATGACTCTTACCCTATGCCAAATATAGATAGAATTTTAAACTCTCTTCGTGGAGCTACGTATATTTCTAGTATAGATTTGCGTAAAAGTTTCTGGCAGATTCCATTGTCCGAGGATTCCAAACCAAAAACTGCTTTCAGTATAGTTGGTAGAGGTCAATTTCAATTTAATACAGTGCCATTTGGATTGTGTAATGCCGCTCAGACACAACAAAGACTTGTTGATGCTATTTTTGGACCACGTTATGAACCACACATTTTTTGCTATTTAGATGATATAATCATATGTTCACCTAGTTTTGAGGAACATATTAAATTGCTTTCTGAAGTTAGAGATAAGTTAAAAGATGCTAATCTAACTATAAATATAAAAAAGTGTGAATTTTTTAAAAAATCTTTAAAATTTCTTGGATATATTGTTGGCTCTAATTCATTAAGAACTGATCCAGAAAAAGTTTCAGCCATGTTAAACTTTCCTCGCCCTACCACTACGACTGAAATAAAACGATTTATAGGTTTGTGTAGTTGGTATCGTCGTTTTATAAGAAATTTTTCAACTTTAGTTTCACCCATTAATGATTTGTTAAAAGGTAAAAAGAAAGGTCAAGGAGTTCAGTGGAATCCTGCCGCTGAAGATTCTTTTTTGAAAATTAAACAACTTCTTGTTTCTGCTCCAATTTTGTCCCAACCGGATTTTTCTAAACCTTTTATTATAGAAACAGATGCATCCAACACCGGTCTTGGTGGAGTGCTTATACAGAAAATTAATGACGAAGATCGTGTAATTTCTTATGCTAGTAGATCTCTTACTAGATCCGAGCGCAATTATAGTGTAACTGAGCGAGAGTGCTTAGCTGTTATTTTTAGTTTGGAAAAATTTCGTCCGTGGATTGATGGAGTACGTTTTACCGTTTGTACAGATCATTACTCTCTTTTGTGGCTTAATAAATTACAGAATCCTACTGGTCGTCTTGCTAGATGGTCTGTTAGACTTAGACAGTTTACGTTTGATTTAGTTCATCGTAAAGGTTCAAATAATGTAGTTCCAGATTTTCTTAGTAGAATACCTAGTGATGATTCTCCTTCAGATATTTCAGATAATGATTCTTTTGTATGTCCGCAAATTTCCGTTTTGAATATAGATTTAGACCATACTGACGCATGGTATGAGACTATGAAGCAAAAGATTTTAGCTTCACCTGGTTCATTTCCACAGTGGAAAGTTGAAGATGGTTTTCTTTTTAAGTTTATTCCGGTACAGTTACCATTTTCATCAAATCTTCAAGAATGGAAGCAGGTTGTTCCACGTCCTCAACGTCGTAATATTATCGAATCATGTCATAATCCGCCAACTTGTTCGCATTTGGGTTTTTATAAGACTTTATCGAGACTTCAAGAACAATTTTATTGGCCCAAGATGAGAGCCGATGTTCTTAAATTTGTTAGGAGTTGTCGTGTTTGCGGAGCTCAAAAATCTTCTAATACTATGCCGTTAGGTAAGATGGGAAAAGAAAAGCAAGTTAATATGCCTTTTCAGACAATCGCTTTAGATCTTATGGGTCCTTTTCCTAGATCAAAAAAGGGTCATAAGTGGCTTTTAGTTGTTGGCGATTGGTTTTCGAAGTATGTTCTTCTGTGTCCGTTGCGTTCATCAAAATCTCCCTATATTGTGAAGTATCTTGAGAATGAAGTTTTTCTTACCTATGGAGTACCTCAACATATAATTTGTGACAATGGTCCTCAATTTGTTGCGAAAGAATTTAGAGATTTAGCTAAGAAATACCAAGTTCAGAAGATCTGGTATAATGCTGTGTATTCTCCTCAATGTAACTTTGTTGAGCGAATGAATAAAACTGTAGGAACAGCTATTAGAACTTATGTTAAACAGCATACAGATTGGGATGTTCAGCTCTCTAATATTCAGTTTGCTTTAAATACTTCTAAACATGAGGTCACAGGTTTTTCTCCTTCATTTTTAGTTTTTGGTAGACATATTCCCATCTCTGGTAAGTATTATGGTCAAGTTAAATTTTCTGAAGATTTTGAAATTATGCCTGGCGATCGCAACTCTTACGCTTCTGAACTCAAAAATCTTTATAGTGTCTTTAGCGAAGTCCGTAAGAAACTTCATGCTGCTTATGAAAGAAACTCGAAGTCTTATAATTTGCGTAGGCGTGATTTATCTTTTCAGGTTGGTGATTTGGTTTGGAGACGTAATAAGGTCTTATCAAATGCTGGTATTAACTTTTCAGCCAAGTTAGCTCCTCGTTTTATTTTATCTTCAGTGCGAAAGAAAATCTCGAATTTAGTTTATGTTTTAGTAGACGAGAATGGTACTAACGCAGGCCGCTGGCATATAAAAGATCTTAAACCATACCAAGGTCACACGATTGACGACGATGATACAGAAAATGTCTCTACTACGTCACAGTAATTCAAATAATCTATTATGTCCGATTCCTTTTTAGGGTTTAGTCTAACGGATACATAGATTATATTTTAGTTTCTTTTTAGTTCAGATTAAACAGTTATACAACATTTGCTTCTCGTTTTTTTCGATTTGTCATGAATCAGTATAACTATATTGTCATTTAGTTTTTTTGCGTACCTATATTTTTGATATGTTATAGTATTTCTATTTTGAAATGCGAGCATATGACAGTATTTTTTTTCGAGAGTATTCTACAGATTACCTAATTTTGAGTAAATATTTTGTGGGATGGTAATTCTGTTAATCACTCATATAGTTTTATGTCATTTGCTCTATTCTTTGTTATTCAGTTCACAAGAATCTGAAATGTAAGAGATTCTTGTATTTTGTGTATTCTGAGAACACAACTTCGTGAAAAAACGAAAAGTTGTTATGATTTTGATTGCAACCTAGAAGTGAGACGTAGCTAACCTCATGACTTCGTAAGTTTTACTGTGTTTTGGATATTATTGTGATCTTCTTTCCATATTTGCAATAGCGTTTCATAGGCTGGAATCCTATGTTACGGATATTTTGGGTCATTAGTGACAATATTTTTTTTTCTCTTTCTTTGTGTCTTTCTATTGTGTTTTCTATTGTAATTTTCCTTCTTTTTCTCATACAGGTGAGTTACCTTGAGTGGTTAACCGGTTAATCTTCAGAAACATCTGCGCTTCCATGGGATTCTTTTTTCTTTTCCTATCCCATACCTTTTTAGTTTTAGTTTATCATATATTTTGTATATGATTTTGTTTTTTTTGGATTATGTGGTGATTTTGACTTTCCCGATTGTGTAACCTCCCCTGATTTGACATACCAATTGTGACTCCTTTATGGACGTGTGATACACGAAGCTATCATCCACCAAATTTAATTTCGAAAATCTAAAAACATGTACCAATTTAATTTAGTTTTCCTTAGTGGTGTTTGGGCGAAAGTCCTCTTTGAGGGCCTTTCTTTTTTTGGAGGGGGGCAGTGTAGCATTTTTTATTTCCTTTAGTAAAATTGAATTTAAAAATCTAATTTTATTTAAATTTCTTAGTATTGGCGCCATCTATTTGTTAGATGCCAAAGATACCAAACTCCATTTGTTACAGCTCACTTGTCTCGATATTTAATTTTTATTAGCGCATCTATTCGCTAGATGTCAAACTTCATTTACTACAGTTCACTTGTCTTGTTTATTAGCGCCATCTATTCGCTATATGCCAAACTTCCTTAATTGCATTTCACTTGTCTGAATCTCACTTCGCTGTGGATTGCGATTTTCTGTTCTAATGATTTCGATCATATGATATCACTTTTTTCTCTCCCTTTTTCTTTTTTTCTGGGAATTTGGATCTGAAGAAGACGCGTGCTTCGGCGTCCGACAAATTTTCCAGTGAAAAGCACTCTGCATCCACTTTTCGATTTCGATTGCATGGGTATCCGATTTGGAGATTTGAAAACCTTGTAAAGTATGCAATCCGGAGTATAGATCGTATTTTTTTGGATTCTTCCTGGAATGATCACCGTAAGTTTATCCGCCATTTTATATAGCCCTATCTAACTAAATTCTATTTCAGTTATTTCCGTTTGTTATTTCGTTTATTTGAGTATTTAATTACTGGTTTGGATCGGCATATGGTTTGAATATATTTATGCAAAGCTGATTTTCAGACCGTAAGTTGTTTCTTTTATTGAGTATCTGTCCTGAGAACTATTTTTTATTTATAGAGTAACTACCACGTGGTATTTAGTAACTACCACATGGTACTCAGTAACTACCACCTGGTACTCAGTAATTACCACAAGGTATGCAGTAATAATACCGTAATTATTGTATGTTTCACCCACTTCATTTTGTATGGACCTATGCAGACCTTAAGACAGTGTTCCTGACATTACAATCGTTCTTTTGGCTGATATCGAAGACTTCTCCTGCCATAGTCATCTGCATCCACTTCTGTTAGTCTGGAGAATACCTAACTACCTGTTTACATCATAAGAAACTATATACAGATAAGTCTTAAGTTTGATACACAAGGTACGCTTTTATTTTATAATTTTTGAGACAACAGATTTAATAACCTGGTAAATTATCACTATTTATCCCACATATTGTAGTCAAAATTATTCTTATTTAACGTTATAAGTTATAATTTGATTCGTACAGTACACTCTTACTTACTATATGATATTTTATATGAAAATTATTAACACATATTCATTTTAAAGGTTTTTGTACACGACATGTTTCGAAACATCATCGTATTGAGACATACATAAATTTCACCTGTTTTTATATTAAGTAGCTTACTTAGTTCAAAGAATACAATTACTAAATTCGAATCTATTTAAAATAACTTGCGGTTTTATTGGGATCACTGTGACTAATTGATGATACTTGTGTTCGTTTTCAATAAATGTTTAATGTAGGATAGTTATTTCTGACTTTTATTCCTGATAAACATAATAGACCCTTAATGCTGTTGATTACTTTATTTTAGCTATGTTGTGATATCGTATTTTTTCTTTTTGGTTTCTTACTTTACCACTCTCATAAACAAAGTAAGTGGCGCCCTTTTCACTGTCTTTGACCATACCTATTTGAATTCTTAACATCAATATTAAAATCTCTGCAGCCTATATATTATCATTTTTTTATTTTAATATTTAACAACATTAGAAAGTCACTGTGAGTCAGAAGCCTTACCTACAAACCCAGCTTTCCTCTAACCCTGAGCAACGGATTCTTTTTTCATTCTATTTGGGTAACGACAGAAAAGTCGTCACAAATTCTTCTTCGAAAAAATGATGATAAAACTGTTTCTGTTGAACTTTTGACACAAAATCATTTCAATTTTATGATTTCAGTGTAATAACTATTTAGTCAACATGTTTAATTTATGTCAATTACGACAGGTATTGATAATTTTGATTCCAAATATCTCGAAAACCATTACTCGTAGCGATTTTTACCATGAGATCTTTTTTACGTAAAAATCGTGGTAAATGTATATTTTTTGTTTAGTAGTTTTATACAGTAGCGGACGAAAAGTTATTACTCTTCAAACCAGTTAAAAAATATGTAGGTGGCGCCCTCTACAAGTACGAGTCATATTGACATCAAAATCAAATTTCTCAAATCAAAAAACTCCCTGACACAAATTTTCATACAAACATGGATGTTACTTAAGAAATTATTTGGAAAAAATCGAAATAAAAATGAGATCTCTACATACTGTATCTACAAATCTAAGCATTTTAAGGCATACACTTATACGAACTTTTTTACTTATTTTTATCTGCAGAATATGCTTCCGAAGTTTCCTAAATACAGTTTGGACCACCCTGTATATTATTTTACTTTTTGTTGCAAATATATTTGTTAAAACAATTTTAAAAACTCTCAAAGTAAAAAAGTTAATTATTGAGTATACTAACATTTATTGCACTGGCAGCTAACAACTTAAAAGGTAAACTAAAACTAAAAAAAACAACTAAAAACTTAACAATCTAAGCTTAGAAAACTGCTTTTTTAATAATTTACTATTAATCTTTAATTATTAATGTAATAACTTCGGTTTGCCTCATCGATGTCCATCGGCACATAATGTAAAAGGATGTGTCCACCTGTGTCCTGTTACTTGTTTTCCGTTATGCACATATAGAGTGATTTAGTAAAAAGAATAAAATTAAGTAATGTTAACTGTATTTTTTTAACAATATTATGCATAACACTAAGTGTTTTAAATAAAAAACTCATAATTTTACTGAAATCAGTCAGAATCCAATCTATAGATTTTAGTACAATACTAAATTTTCTAACAAACTAAAAGCACTTTAAGTAACCTATAGTTATTCACTCAGTTTCAATATTAATAATTTTATTTTAGAGATAAACCTGGAAAAGCGTTTTTGTTTGTGTTCAGTGTGATACATTTGTTTCCAAGATTATTTGGTTTATCAAAAAATTTGCTTTTATTGTTAATTAACTAAATAATATGTTATTTTTCTTTGGTTTTTAAATACTTTATTTTAGCAGCCATATTCCTAGAAGATAGCAATTAGGGACAGAATCAAAAAAGCACAGTCTGTTCTAATAGCTTGAATGTGGACATAATTTTAAGACTTTCAGTAAAATTTTATTCTTTCAGTGCATAATTGACGTTTTAAATAACACTTCTTCTTAAGTGCTGTGGTAAAATTAGATTTTAATTATTGGAAGGCGAGATACTAAAAAAGGCAAGAAATAACATGTCTCAAAAAATAGTATTTTAATAAATCTTTTACTTTAACCAAAATGAGTAATCATAGTTCTGCATTTCGTATTGGTTGACTGATAAGAAAACATTGTAACGTACTTAATAAGAAATAAAACAATTCATATCAAAATAACTGATATGCTAGTACAGGAACGCGACTTTGTTAATTTCAAAAAATTCAAATGAGGTAAATTATCAGTTCAATATACCATAAAGAAAATTAATATTGAAATTGAATTTTATCGCTTTTTTTTCTAATATGGGCCTTGAGATGATAAATATCAATAAAAAATAGAAAATTAAAATGCAAAGACAGTTAATGACATTTAAAACAAACTAGTTAAGGTACATATTTTATACAGTTACGTTTAATTAAAAGTTTGGTAAATCCGCAAGAATCACGGTTTATATCAAAGTTGATTGAAAGGCATTTTAAAATAATTGTATAGATGTAAGAAAGATGCTTAAATATTCCCGACATTTAAAACAAACTAATTTAGGTATATTTTTAATATAGTTATCTTCAAAAATTCGCAAAAAAACAGAGAATCAGTGTTTATATCAAAGTTGTTGAAACAGAATTTTAAAATAATGGTATAAATAGGCGAGAAAGATGCTTAAAATATTCCATTTGAATCAAATTTTCATTTTTATTTACATACCATTTTCCATATTCTAATGTGCTGATTTTAATTTATTTATACAGCGTGTTCTCAATTTGAGGGTCACATTTGGGATTACAGGAGGAGCGTCATAACCATGATAGGTACAGCTTCGCCACAAAAAGTGTAATTTTTACTCCTAGTAAAACACTATACTATTTTTGTATTTAAATAAATAAAGTTAATGATGGTATCTCAGAATCTATATGTCTGATTTGACAATAATTCAAAGCATCATATTATAAAAAGTAATAAGTGAAAATTAAGTATCACTTATTTTAAAGAAAGCCTCTAATATATTCAAAAAAGAAATAAAGACAATTTTACAATATTTCAATTTATTCCAAATATCCTCGGAAGTATTAGGAATATTTTTAATTTTCAATTCATCCTTTTATTAGAAATGATATCGCAAGACTTTGCAATTAAAACAACTTTTTATATCTCATATAGTTTTTAACATACCAAAGGTTATACTCGATTTTGGACATCCTGTACATACGAGCAGTTTTATTCTCTAACAAATATTGTATTAGTACATTATTTCCAAATACTTTTCACACAATTTTAGATTATGACAAAATTAAAATATTTGACTGATTCAAAATAAGCCTAACTTCTCTTTATACGATACACCTTTTCTCTCTGTACTCACCTCCGCCCTGTTGCCTGATGAACGTGAGTATATTCGTCCTGTTCCTGGACGCGGCCTGGTGAGCTGTGGTCCTCCCTCTGGGATCTCTGAGCGACAGCCGACTGGGATCCTGGAGGTAGAGTTTCTGAAACATGTCCAGATTGCCGCTCTCAGCCGCCTGGAAAAACAAACGTAAAATTATGAAATTTTGGTGGTTTGAGCAAAGTCATTGTTTTATCACTGCTTCTAAAATATTTGTTATTTTGTAGGTAAAATAATATGATTTTAAAAAAGAAATAATATTTAACTTCATCACAGAAGTCAAAAGCGTTTCAGAAGAAGTTCAGTCAGAAGCGAAGAATAAAATAGAAAAAAGAAAATTGATTTAAAATTTATAAATAGATGAGTAGTTTTATTTATAAAATTTAAATAAAATTTGAGATTTTTTAGATGATTTGGGAAAAACCCAGAGATTTTTCAAGAAAAAAGGTGTGATATAATATTATAAAAATAATCAAAAACTCGAATGGAGTTCGAACAAAATCACCAATTAAATTAATTGCTATTAAATAACAGTTATTGCAGACAAATACTAGTTTGTCTTGTTTATCCATTTATCCAGTTCTCAAAGTTGATTAATCAATAAAAGATTAATAAAGTCGTAATAAATTAGACTAACAAAAAAAAAATAACATGGAATGAATCAATATCTAGATTAAACCAGCATTAAATCATAACTTTAGATTTTAATAGCTATTTTATAATGATATAGCTATTTTTTATGATATAGCTGGTATATACAGGGTGACTTTTAAATAAGTGCAAATATTTTTAGAGGTAGTTTATTTCGACAGAAAAAATTTAAAAATTTTTTGGAAAAATGTTTGGATTTTTTTTAGTTTTTAGTTGAAAAACATAACTTCTTGATAATACGGCAATATAGGTAGTAGATTAAATTTACAAGAAAGAAGATCCAGAAAAGATCTAGTGGTTCTCAAAATTTTAGCAATTTTTTTTCAAAGTAAAATAACTAATTGGAAATAATATATTAATAATAGTTGAATACATATACAGTACGTCTGCTGGATCTGTGTCTATGAAAGGAATGCGGACAAAAAAACATTTAAATAAACAGCAATATATTTTATACGTCGACTTGACGAGTGCGTCACCGCGAATCGCTCCGCCCATTCATTTAATTGGCTACTTGCAAATTTGTCGAATTTTTATTGATGGGACGCGTCGTCTAATTTTTTACGAAAAACATCGAGAGAATATCGTTTCCCCTCTCACGGATACCCAGTAGCTACAGAACGGACAGACGTACTGTATATAAATAATTTTCTCGTCGGAATACGTCTCGCAAAACCAAATAATGGCATGGGAGCAAAATGGATGCCGGAAAGGGGCAAGAAGATGCAAGGAGAACCTACTGATAGACACAATCATTACAAGACACGCTAAAATAAAAACTGCAAGGCATTCGATTCCATGCCCCATTCTTGGCTACTTCGTGTGCTAGAAATATATAAAATCGACAAACAAATTACAGATCTTTTAAAACATCTCATAAAGACTTGGAGTACAGTTTTACAAGTCAATGGTAAAAATAAGGTTTACATCACTGAGCGGCTCAATATTAGGCGAGGAATATTCCAAGGAGATGTGTCCACTGTGATTCTGTCTTGCCCTTAACCCCCTTAGTAGCATGCTTAATAGTAGCCCACACGGATACAAAATAAGTCCTAACACCACAATCACGCACCTTTTCTATAGGGACGACCTTAAATTATATGCTAGAGGTCCTGACCAACTTGGCAGCCAATTAGAAACAGTAGCAGCTTTTAGTGCGGCAGTCCATATGGAACTGGGAATTGACAAATGTGCGACGATACATATAACCAAAGGTAAAGTCCAAGATCCGGAAAGTATAACACTGATGGATGGAACATCAATAGATGGAATAGGTATCGAACAAGAATATAAGTATTTGGGAATTGAACAAGCATTTAACATCAAAGAAACATTAAACAGAGAACGGGTTAAAGAAGAGTTTTTCCGCAGATTAAATATTGTACTGAGAACCTCTCTGAAAGCAAAAAATTGTTTCGATGCAATCAATACCTGGGCAACACCTGCACTTACGTTTACATTTGGTATTCTGCCGTGGTCTCCCACTGAGCTAAAATATCTGGATCAAAAAGTCAGAACAACACTCAATACAGGATGCACCATCCAAAATCTGCCTTGGAAAGGTTATACTTACCAAGAAGCGATGGAGGAAGATCTCTTATAAATCTTGAACTTGCAAATCTGCAGCAGAAAGAAAGCCTCATCAAATATTCTCATGCAAAACGCTCTACTACCATACAAGCCATCATCAAAGCAGACAAAAATCTGAGTGCACTAAATCTAGCGCAATAACTAGTAGAAACATACAAAGTAAGGAGACAACAACTGATCAACTCACTCAAATCAGATTGGGCGCAAAAAGCACTCCATGGGAGGTTCGCTGCCAGTATTGAACAGCAGGATGTATGCAAGACCATGTCAGTCACCTACCTGAAGCACGGATACCTCTTCCCAGAAACAGAAGGAGCATTGGCGGCGATACAAGATCAAGTAGTACCTACAAGAACATATAGAAAATACATACTAAAAGAAGACGTACCTTCAACAATATGTCGGTTAGGTTGCCCTGCTCAAGAAAGTATACAGCATATCATATCAGGCTGCACATCACTAGCATCTACCACAGACCTTAGCAGACACGATAACATGGAGAAAAATTTACATCAAGCACTATGTCTTAAATACAAACTGCTACAAACCTACACACCGGACTACAAATACACACCTTTGGCAATACTACAAAATACCAGCTACAAAATTTTAGGGAACATGGATATCATTACTGATAAGCCAGTGCACCATAATCGCCCAGACATGGTTCTCCAAGACATAGCAGCGAAAAAAGTCACTATAATAGACTTTGTAATTCCATTAGACTCCAATATGACACGGATGTATGACGAAAAAATATCTAAATACCAGGAACTGGCAACTGAAATCAAAAAGCTATGGAATCTAGCTAAAGTTGAGATTCCACCAATTATTATATCAGCTAACGGACTAGTACATAGAAATATGCAAAGCCACCTAAAAATCTTCAAATCCCGACCAGCATAATTTTGGCGATGCAAAGGGCTGTGGTACTTGGCACAACATCGAAACTACTACTAACACTAGTACGAAAGGTTATGTCTCCATAATGAGCACGCCTTGTATCTTGGTATACGACCCGATACAAGGATTATTCCAGAGAAAAAAAATTGAAAAACGGTCAAGAGAAAATATGTTTGTTTTATCGTGATCTACCAGCACTGAAAATACTTGCACTTATTTAAGGCTCATCCTGTATAACGATATAGCTATTTTTTCAACATATTTTTATATGAAAATAATAGATTGGGCTAACATAACCAGTTATCTACGTCCTATTTACAAATTTTAAATACAAAACTATACTAAAAAATGTTGTTAGAATAACAATGTTAAATCTTATAATTACTGTACAGGCTGTCCCAAATTCGAGTCTTACTGTTGGGATCCAAATAAACTACAAAAGATACGGGGTCGGTTAAATAGTTGGGCATATTAATGCTGATCCAAAAGCCACACTAAAAGTAGCAAAGAGTATGTGAAAATTATTTCGTTTTATCTGTTCAAAAATACTCATAAAAAATAAAAATAAAATAGCCAATATTCGTTTTTTTTTGGTATTCTTAAACATTTAAGGCGGCATTTTGACCAGCATCAAAATGCGCCATTTTCAAATTTGGGACACTCTGTACATCTTTAATTCCCTTTTTTGTTGCGAATTTATGTGAAGCCTTTAGAATATTATATTACGTTAGGATAAAACTTTTAAGACACTTTTGTAAACATTTCGTGTTTTTTTAGGTCTTGTTTGAAATAAAAACTTCCTGAAGTAGTTACTTAAACTTGAAAACGGGTAATATTTATAAAAAGGACTTTGTAAGTTAAAATGTCTTTTAAGTAATATCAAGAAAAATCGGGTTCTAAGGGTTTGAGGGCTATATTTAGAAATATTTTTTACATTTTATTAAATTCCAAACTTTTCATTTAAGGAAGAACCTAAGAAAATAATATTTTTAATATTTCAGATATTTATATTAACAAAATTGAATTTTATTTACCATACTCTCACTGGTAACATCATTTTGCACACCCTATATTCGATAATCCAATTGAATAATCATAATATTTTTTTTATTTAAACTTCAATGTCTTCTAGATTATAAAGATTTAGTTTTAGCTCATAGAGCAAACTAATTAAGACTGAGAAAACTTCAGTAAGCTGATCTTAGTTTGCACCAAAAATCTATAATTTAAACAAGACTTAAGAAGGTCAATTAAATTCGTATCAGGTACAAAAGAAATTACGAACTAATTATAATAAGCTAGCAGCATTTAAGACGTAAATTTCACTTCTTCACAGACTTAATTTTTATGAGCAAATAATGTATATACCTTCTTAGTGAGTTTGTAACAGAGAAATAGCAAAAATTCTAGATATTTTACAACTGAAAGAAATAAGTAACAAATATAAATAGTAGTTATAAAAAAGTCATTGTATAATTTTTTTTTACTCAGTGAATTTCTCGGTGAATTTGCAATACAATTCTCATTCCAAAAATATTAAAATGGCATAATCTATATTGAGTAGTTTTTGAAACAAAGCTAGTATGTCAAAAGTCTGTTTTCTGCACATTGAGACAAATATATGAGCCAAAACTAGATATAATAAAAATATATATTTCATTTCCTATTACACCCTCTACAGGGTGGCATCTCTCATACGACGAGGAGGCTCCAAGGAGAACGCCAGTTTGTATTGAAACGTAATTTTGTGAGTACCTCTCTACATGTCGGATAATTTAGAACATTTATTAAAAATATATAGATCTCTATAAGATGTCCCAAAAAAATTACACATCAAAGTTTTCTTTTCTATTATGACACCTTACATACTAATTGATTTTCATATTCCAGGAAAAAAATAAAGGTGAGTTTCATTAGAAAAGCAGAGGACTAAAATGTAAGTTTTTTGACATATTCGACATTCTTTAAAAATAAAAAACAAATTGTAAATTGCTATAAAAGCTACCTAAATTGGAATTTACCCGATATTATACCGGGTAAAATAAAGTATAATAGTATAATATATACTTTTAGCAAATTATATACCGGGTGTTGCACCGTCGGACGGGACATAGGAAATCCGAAGTAAATTTTAATGCGGTCAATTATTGGCTTCCTTAATTATTTTAGAGAATAATTCTATTTAGGTTTATTGAAGAGCACTAAAACCCACATTCAAAAGAATAACTTTAGTTATTTTTGATTAGCTCGTTTACGAGTTATCGCCGATTTTTTTTTAAATATGTCTCCTTTCTTATGGCCTTGTATTTACTTATGAGCACCAGTCAAGGTAAAAGATAACTGTCAAATTAAGTTGTCATTTCAGAAATTTACCTATTTAGTGCTTTATTATTTTTGAAAACTCATTCCTACATCGGAAATCTTAAAGATGTATTTATAAATACAAATTAATATGAATTAAAGTAAAATAAAGTAATCAATTACAAGGTTAATTATAGTATTATTACAATATTCAATAACTTATTAATTTAGGTACTATCAAAGAATATTATAGTTTTAAGAACTCTCGTGTGGAAGCTTTAGTGATTTGTCACACGGTGGCGCTTTTGAACATAATCGAAGCGTGAAAATGCTAATATTTTAAATTTTGAGGACTACGCGCGGCGATATTTCGTACCGTGTTGCCAAAACATATTTTATTTCTCGATATTTAAAGAAATATGTATTGATTATATATTTCGTATTCGTTAGTACATGAGGCATCCTAAGGCTATAAAAACGTAGCTATGAAAATAAAATTTTAGATTTTTAATTTTTTTTGTACCTTCTAATAAAAATTACTTCTATTCCAATAAAAAATTAACTAGTATGATTATGTGTTATCTGTGCTAGTATTAGGAAACTGGAGTAAATACGGAGAATACTAATTCGTTCTCTAAGATGAGTACTACTAAGTAATTTTTTAAAATTCGACCCATAAGGGGGTGTAATTAGATAAAGGGGTGTAATTAGATAAAGGGGTGTAATTATACAAAAAAAAATCTGTACCTACTAGGAGTATGAACTTTTGCACAGATGTGGCACATTTGAACATTGATAAACGATTTTTGGAAATGTATAGCCTAAGGGTAGTGAAACTGGGGGGGTGAAATTTTGTACAAAAAATGTTAGTTCTAGGAGTATGAAATTTTGTACAGAGTTTTCTTAAGTGACGAAAGTGAGTACGCAGAAGCTAATTTTTGACATTCATCCCCTAGAAATAAGGGAGGAAAATTTGTACAAAAGTTTGTTACAATCGGTTTTAGAAGTATGAAATTCTGCACAGACGTTCCTTATGTAACGTAATTTAGCACTAAGTAGCACTTTTTGGAAATTCGCCCTCTAAGGGTGTGAAATGAAGGGTGAACGTTCTGAAACAATTCTGTTGAAGGAATATGAAAATTTGCACAGAGGTTCCTTATGTAGCGTAATTGAATAATTAGAGTGATTTTTGGAATTCATTCCTTAAGGGGGTAAAACTAGGGGTGAAAATTTGTATAATTTTTATGTAAAATCCGTTCTAGGACTAGGAGTATGAAATTCTGTTCAGAGGTCCCTTATATGATGAAAGTGAGTACCTAGAAGCGAATTTTAGACATGCATCCCCTAAAAAATAAGGGATGAAAATTTGTACAAAAATTTGTTAAAATCGGTTTTAGAAGTATGAATTTTGCAGACGTTCCTTATGTAACGTAATTTAGCTCTAAGAAGCAATTTTTGGAAATTCGCCCTCTAAGGGTGTGAAATGAGGGGTGAACGTTCTGAAACAATTCTGTTGAAGGAATATGAAAATTTGCACAGAGGTTCCTTATGTAGCGTAATTGAATAATTAGAGTGATTTTGGAATTCATTCCTTAAGGGGGTAAAACTAGGGGTGAAAATTTGTATAATTTTATGTAAAATCCGTTCTAGGACTAGGAGTATGAAATTCTGTTCAGAGGTCCCTTAAATGATGAAAGTGAGTACCTAGAAGCGAATTTTAAGCATGCATCCCCTAAAAAATAAGGGATAAAAATTTGTACAAAAATTTGTTAAAATCGGTTTTAGAAGTATGAATTTTGCAGACGTTCCTTATGTAACGTAATTTAGCACTAAGAAGCAATTTTTGGAAATTCGCCCTCTATGGGTGTGAAATGAGAGGTTGAACGTTCTGGAACAATAAATTCTGTTCAAGGAATATGAGAATTTGCACAGAGGTTTATTATGTAGCGTAATTGAATAATTAGAGCGATTTTTGGAATTCATTCCTTAAGGGGATAAAACTAAGGGTAACAATTTGTATAATTTTTATGTAAAATCCGTTCTAGGACTAGGAATATGCAATTTTGTACAGAGGTCCCTTAAGTGATGAAAGTGAATACCCAGAGGAAAATTTTGGACATGCACCCCCTAAAAAATAAGCACTCCCTATAAAACAATTAAAATAAAAAAAATTTGTCTAAAAAATAAAAAAAAAGTTGGGGTGGACCACTCTTATCACTTAGGGGTATAAAAAATAGATAACCTGGGAATAGGTTGTGACCAAACCAAAACCAATCCAGACCTACTGAATATACATATAAAATTTTATCAAAATCGGTCTAGCCGTTTCGGAGATGGTAACAAAAAATTTAAAAAAAAGCAACCCCTGTTAAAAAATAGGGGATGATGATGGAACGGTGAAAATTTAGGGTTATTTGTATTTTTTAATGCCAACTAAAAAATAAAAACATTTTTTTCTTTTCAAAAAATAAAAAATGAGGGTGGGCTACCCTCTCGGCTACCCTTACCACATAAGGGTATAAAAAATAGATAACAACCTATTCTTAGACGTACTGAATATACATATAATTTTATCAAAATCGGTCAAGCCGTTTCGGGGATGGTAACAAAAATTTAAAAAAAAGCAACCCCTATTAAAAAATAGGGATGATGGTAGAACAGTGAAAATTTAGGGTTGTTTGTATTTTTTAATGCCAAATAAAAAAAATTAAAATATTTTTTTTTCAAAAAATAAAAAAAAGGGGGGTGGGCTACCCTTATCACTTAAGGGTATAAAAAATAGATGACAAACTATTTTCAGACCTACTCGATATACATAATAAAACGTCATCAAAATCGGCTAAGCCGTTTCGGAGATGGTAACAAGAAAACAACCCCTATTAGAAAATAGGGGATGATGGTAGAACGGTGAAAATTTAGAGTTGTTTGTATTTTTTAAGGCCAAATAAAAAAATATTTTTTTTTCAAAAATAAAAAAATGAGGGTGGGCTACCCTCTAGGCTACCCTTATCACTTAAGGGTATAAGAATATATAACAACCTATTCTTAGACGTACTGAATATACATATAAAATTTTATCAAAATCGGTTAAGTCGTTTCGGAGATGGTAACAAAAAACTTAAAAAAACAACCCCTATTAAAAAATAGGGGATGCTGGTAGAACGGTGAAAATTTAGGGTTGTTTGTATTTTTTAATGCCAAATAAAAAAAATTAAAATATTTTTTTTTCAAAAAATAAAAAAATGGGGGTGGGCTACCCTTATCACTTAAGGGTATAAAAATAGATAACAACGTATTCTCAGACATACTGAATATACATATAAAATTTCATCAAAATCGATCAAGCCGTTTCGGAGATGGTAACAAAAAATTTAAAAAAAACATCCCCTATTAAAAAATAGGGGATGATGGTAGAACGGTGAAAATTTAGGGTTGTTTGTATTTTTTAATGCCAAATAAAAAAAATTCAAATATTTTTTTTTTCAAAAAATAAAAAAAATGGGGGTGGGCTACCCTTATCACTTAAGGGTATAAAAATAGATAACAACGTATTCTAAGACCTACTGAATATACATATAAAATTTCATCAAAATCGATCGAGCCGTTTCGGAGATGGTAAAAAAAAAATTAAAAAAAACATCCCCTATTAAAAAATAGGGGATGATGGTAGAACGGTGAAAATTTAGGGTTGTTTGTATTTTTTAATGCCAAATAAAAAAAATTCAAATATTTTTTTTTTCAAAAAATAAAAAAAATGGGGTGGGCTACCCTTATCAAAAGGGTATAAAAATAGATAACAACGTATTCTAAGACCTACTGAATATACATATAAAATTTCATCAAAATCGATCGAGCCGTTTCGGAGATGGTAAAAAAAAATTAAAAAAACATCCCCTATTAAAAAATAGGGGATGATGGTAGAACGGTGAAAATTTAGGGTTGTTTGTATTTTTTAATGCCAAATAAAAAATAAAATAAAATATTTTTTTTTTCAAAAAATAAAAAAAAATGGGGGTGGGCTACCCTTATCACTTAAGGGTATAAAAAATATATAACAACCTATTTTCAGACCTACTCAATATACATATAAAATTTCATCAAAATCGGCCAAGCCGTTTCGGAGATGGCAACAAAAAAAAATAAAAACAACCCCTATTAAAAATAGGGGATGATAGCAGAACGGTGAAAATTTAGGGTTGTTTGTATTTCTTAATGCCAAATAAAAAAATAAAAACATTTTTTTCTTTTCAAAAACTAAAAAAAATGAGGGTGGGCTACCCTCTCGGCTACCCTTATCAGTTAAGGGTATAAAAATAGATAACAACCTATTCTTAGACGTACTGAATATACATATAAAATTTTATCAAAATCGGTTAAGCCGTTTCGGAGATGGTAACAAAAAATTTAAAAAACAACCCCTATTAAAAAATAGGGGATGAAGGTAGAACGGTGAAAATTTAGTGTTGTTTGTATTTTTTAATGCCAAATAAAAAAAAAATTAAAATATTGTTTTTTCACAAAATAAAAAAATGGGGGTGGACTACCCTTATCATTTAAGGGTATAAAAAATATATAACTACCTATTCTCAGACCTACTGAATATACATATAAAATTTCATCAAAATCGGTTAAGCCGTTTCGGAGTACGGTAACCAAAACTGTAACACGGGAATTATATAATGAAAACTGCGGAGTGCGGAGAGCGGAAAGACTGATTATAGCAATAGATGAAATTAAAACTATAATTTAAAACTATTCAAGAAAGTACACACAAAACAAGGCAACGCCGCGCGTCTATTCGTTCAATTCCGAGCAAAATAGCGAGGCCCCACGAAGTTGGGGCCTAACTATTTCCTTGATAATACCATTTAATCATCAATACTTTTTCTTCGGTATGAGCTTTTAATAATAATAAGCACTAAATAGATAAATTTCTGAAATGACAACTTCATTTGACAGTTATCTTTTACCTTGACTGGTGCTCATAAGTAAATAGAGGGCCATAAGAAAGGAGAAATATTTAAAAAGAAATCGGCGATAACTCGTAAACGAGCTAATCAAAAATATCTAAAGTTATTCTTTTGAATGTGGGTTTTAGTGCTCTTCAATAAACCTAAATAGAATTATTCTCTAAAATAATTAGGGAAGCCAATAATTGACCCCATTAAAATTTACATGGGATTTCCTATGTCCCGCTTGACGATGCAACACCCGGTATACATTGTACCAGATTAAAACTTGACCCGAAAAGTTATACAGGTTGAAGTAAACTTAATATTGGATATTTGTCATATTTAAAAACAAGTTACTCTTGTATTTAAATGGATTTAAATGGAACACCCAATATATTATCATTAATATAATAGAGACATGTACTGTCTCTTAAAATTTTATGGTTGCCTATTTTCATTTTTATGACTTAATGTCAATAGATCTTTATTATATCATAAAATCTAGTTATTTATAATCATCATCTTATGTATTATCTAATTAGCCAATGACTTCTTCAACTGCTCCCAAATAAATAACCAAAGCCACTTTATTTTTTTTTAATTTAAATGTGCAGAAAATTTAATTTTAAAATCATTATATTACGATAACCACACGGTTCTGATTAGTTGATGGCGAATCCACTAAGTGAATAAAATATTTGAATCACTTGGTATATTTATAAAAATACTTTTAAAATGTGCGCTATTATTGCCTCATCATTTTACAATAAAGTTTTGAGTAAACATCTCAATAATAGGAATTTTCTTATATTTACATCAACTATTTATACTTAATTAAATTATATTTATTAAAAATAAAAACGTACCTTATAAATCTATGGTCGTATATTCTGCACTGCTTAAATAAGAAAATAAAAGTAGCTTTGTTAAAAAGAAATTCGAAAAGTCTCAGACAAGACGCAGTCACTGGAAAACGTCTTGTTCGTAGATGGCTTTTCTTTTCAACGCCGTAGCCAAAAATATAATCAACAAACTTTAATCGATTTGTTCCTTTTCCTTATTTTATTCATTTCAACGTCGAATACAAGAAATATTTATTTTTAAATTCAAATGAAAAACATATTAAGGAAGAAAGAACATATTACTAAATGTAGCTAAATAACCTTCAAATTATGCATATTTATTAAAAAAATAATTTATAAAAATAATCTATTAAATAGTAATATATTTAGGACAATGTAAAATGCAAACATTTTTTTTGTATAACTGATTATGTTGCTACTGAAATAGAAAACTTAAAAATTATGATTTTTTATTTTTATAAACACTAGTAAAAAAATCCTGTATGGGTATTTCGCCACTGCACTGCAAGAAAATCTACAAAATAAAATAATTATTTTTTGTAAACACTTCTGCGTTAAACCTAAACCCTTGTATATGAATTTTTAAAGTAGCTCAACCTAAGACGTTTATGGATGTAAAG
The DNA here is from genome assembly GCF_002938485.1 of Sitophilus oryzae. Taxonomy (NCBI): domain Eukaryota; kingdom Metazoa; phylum Arthropoda; class Insecta; order Coleoptera; family Curculionidae; genus Sitophilus; species Sitophilus oryzae. Next base: position 2,389,667 of record NW_022145685.1, on the reverse strand, counting down.
CACCAGATGGCGGGGCGTATTTCACAGTCTTTTACTACAGAAAAATATTTTTTGTTACTTTGAATTTTGAAGCGACCAATAAAAACAGAGAAAATAAAAATCGATATTTTTCGGACCGTGCCAATTGGTTACTAATCGACCAGATACTTTTTGTCTATTAGATATGCGATAAAAGCTGGTAATTATACAATTCGACCATTGTAAATACCCGACAAATTCCGCAAGGCCGACGAGGCCGATGTTTTTGACTGATAAGAAAAAAAAATGTTTGTTTAGATAATTTTCGAGATATTTTTTCTTTCTGAATGCACATTTTTAAAGTATTTTATATTCTTTGTTCGCTTGATCTATTATACTGGCCGCACGTATCGAAGTTCTGTTTCTTCTAGTTTTAAAAAATGTTCTTATTTCTTTATAGTTGTAGTGGTTGTAGTGTAAAATTAGATTAATTTTATTAAGTTTAATTATAATGTTTAGTGTAGAGTGTAGAATATCAGAAATAGTTTAGTAGTGTTTTTATAGTTTATTTATTTTGTAGTTAAGTAGTAGGTGAAGGGATAATTTGGTTATTTTTCTTTTGTTTGATTAATTAGTAAGTTTATAATTTTTTTCAGTGTAAAATACAAGAAGTAGTTGTGTAGTGTTTTTATAAGAGATTATATTCGTTTATTTTGTAGATGAGTAGTAGGTGAAGGTATTTGGGTATTTTTTCCTTTTGTTTTTCTTCTAATTGTAGTAATTCTATTAAGTATTGTGATAGATACTCTATATATTCCTTCAACTTCGTTGAAAAGTGCGTTATCATATAATTTTGGTTTTCTGGTAGTAGAATATACGAAAAAAAAATCTGATCAAATTTATTTAAAATTAAATTAATCGAGTCTTATTAATCAAATTAATCTAGTCAAATAAAAATAATAGTTAGTTTCTAAATACTATACAGGATGAGTTTCCTACGATGTTCTCTATGGGTATCTCGGAAACTACTGGAGATAGAGAGTCGGTTAAATGGGGAAAGAATTGCAGTTTTGTGGGGTTATTCGGATTTTTTTTTGTGGGGTCACGCGCCTTTCGGATTTTTCGGAGAAGTTCAAGGCTTACTAGATATTTCAAAAAACACAAATTTTGGTTATTTTAAAACTTGTCTCTAATTCCATTATAATCTACCGTATGATCGAATAAAAACGGCGTCAACGATGGCTATGAAATGAAGATCGTTGTCATTTTATATGTAAAATTATATGGGAAATATCATCGATTCGTCATTTCATAGCCATCGCTGACGCCGTTTTTATTCGATCATATGGTATTTTAGACAAAAACTTTTCAGATAAAAGTTGTAGATAATCACATATCTAATGAGTTTGTGTTTTCTGCTTTTTTTTTCTAAAGCCTGTCATTTTTGACATATGACACAAACATTATGTTTTTTAAATGGAAATCCCAGTTGACCATGACTTCATAAAAAGTGCCATTCTTTAAGCTTTTCAGCGATATAGGTATAATATGTTTTTTTTTGAAAAATTACAAGTTATAGCCAATACTTTACTTTCTTGGCTAATTCCCATACCAATTAGTTGGCATCAAAAATGGAAAAAGTTTTATGTTTTCAAAAAAAAAATATCGTAAAATTCGTAAAGCACTCAATTTAGAATAAAATAATATAAGAATGAAATGATTCTTTTATAAACCTGCATTAAATCAAATTAAAATAGGTATGTAACTTTTTTTTTAAATATTAATTAACAGCAATTAGCATTATCATAAATTATAAATAATGTACCAACATAGCGAAATAATAATTTCTTTGTTAATACGGTTTAGAATTCTTAAAATAACAGGCAAAAATAATACACAATTTACAATAAAATAAAAGTTTCGTTTAAATTTCTTAATCAGCTGATCATTATTAAAGTTCGCAGAAACCCGGGCTATATTAGTACATTACTCTGAGGAAAATAAAGAAAATAATCGATATTTTTGACTCCGCCCCGAAAGGTTCACGATTTGTCCTCCAGTGGGCAGCACATTTCGTCTAGTCGGTTGAACAACTTTAAGAATATATAAACAAGGCCTAAACGGACGCTGCTTGTCAGAAGTTATGTTTACGGTAATACAAATTTGCCTAACAAAGCAAAAAAAAATGCTTAGCGTTTCGGAAAGTTATCTCTTTCCGCCGTCGGAAGCAAAAAAAATTACAAAGAATAAAGAAAAAAACTATTTAAAATATTTAAATTCAACTATTCGAGAACACTTTACTTTTTTTAAAACAGATACGTCTACAAAAAACCGTTGACGTTCTGTTAAAATGACATTTTTAACTTAATATTTAAACTTCAAAATTAACAATTACTACCTGATAACAATTACTTAATCAGGTAAAACCAAAAAGCCCCAAACTTTCTGTATGATTATTTTTAAATTTTTCGTATGTTATGTTTATTTATCTTGTTGTATCTATCCTTCTTTGAAATCAAAGAAGCGATTGCCATACATTACTAACATCTACAGATGCATGAGCAATACATTTATTTTTATTAGATTGAATTAAAAAAGCCTCTTTTATTTTTCTTTTAGAGGCTATCGCTTTTTTCACATCTAATCACAGTATAAGTGTAAAAAAAAGTGTTATAAAAAATTTATATGATAGGGCAAAAATAATATATACAGACGACATTTCACTAAATAGAGATATAAACCACATAAAAAATACATTAATAAAAAACGACTATCCACCATATTTATTTTATTGACAAAACATAAACGAAATACAAACCCCAAATCATAGACACAATGATAACAATACACAATATATACAACTTACAATTCCATACATAAGAGGCGTTTCGGAAAAAATAAGAAGGATAGGAAAACAATATAACATACGAACATCTTTCAAAACACAAAATACACTTAGATCCATTTTTATCACATACTAAACCAATGAATACAGAACAACAAACAAAAAATGTAATATACCAAATACCCTGTGAATGCGATAAATTTTACATTAGTGAAACATCTAGATCCTTAAATGTTCGAATTAAAGAACATAAAGATTATTTAAGAAAGGGACATTTTCACAAATTTAAGATTCGTCAGCATTCATGAGACACACGGCACAGGATAAATTTTAATAACGCCAAAATTATAATGAAAGAAGCGATAGCCTCTAAAAGAAAAATAAAAGAGGCTTTTTTAATTCAATCTAATAAAAATAAATGTATTGCTCATGCATCTGTAGATGTTAGTAATGTATGGCAATCGCTTCTTTGATTTTAAAGAACAATAGATACAACAAGATAAATAAACATAACATACGAAAAATTTAAAAATAATCATACACAAAGTTTGGGGCTTTTTGGTTTTACCCTATTAAGTAATTGTTATCAGGTAGTAATTGTTAATTTTGAAGTTTAAATATCAAGTTAAAAATGTCATTTTAACAGAACGTCAACGGTTTCTTGTAGACGTATCTGTTTTAAAAAAAGTAAAGTGTTCTCGAATAGTTGAATTTAAATATTTTAAATAGTTTTTTTCTTTATTCTTTGTAATTTTTTTTGCTTCCGACGACGGAAACAGATAACTTTCCGAAACATTAAGCATTTTTTTTTGCTTTGTTAGGCAAATTTGTATTACCGTAAACATAACTTCTGACAAGCAGCGTCCGTTTAGGTTTAACGCAGAAGTGTTTACAAAAAATAATTATTTTATTTTATAGATTTTCTTGCAGTGCAGTGGCGAAATACCCATACAGGATTTTTTTGGAAAGATGAATCTTTTTGGAAATACAAGGACTCGAATTTCTCAATTGCATAACAGCAACAATTAAAAAAACAAAAGCAATGAATTCATTTAATAATACTCCCTGTTATGATAAAACCACAGATTAACAGTAAAACTATACCCACGTCATTGTCTTCTTCTTTTACTTATTTAAGACCTAGTCGATCTATTAATTTTAAGGTTGCCTCTGTAAGAGTTCTTGGGAAATGGACTGCCAACTCTTTTTCCATCTTTTTAGAGGTCTTCCCGGCTGTCTCTTACCGATAGGTTTTCCTTCAAGAGCTATGCGTGGTAGCCTGTTTTCTTCCATGCGTGTTACGTGTGCGAACCATTGTCTTTTTCTTTGCCTACGCCATCTCATTACGTCCTGTATTCTATATTGTTGTCTGATATTTGTGTTTTTAATTCTGCCTCTTCTAGTCTTCCCCATTATGGTTCTTAGGTTCTTCATTTCAGCGACTATTAACATGCTTTATGTCTTGTTTGTTTCCTCTCGTATTGCTATGCCATATGTCATTATTGGTCTGATGCAGGTCTTATAAATTTTAATTTTGCTGTCTGTTCGCATGAAGGGAACTCCATGCATCCACACTATTTGCCTCATACATCCTGACATGGCCGTTGCTCTGTTTATGATGTGATATGAATCTTCTCAGATCTTTCTCTGGATCGATGGTAGTGCGATGTATCTATTCCTAGGTATCTGAACTGTGATACTTGCTCAATAATTTTGTTGTCTACTACCAGTTTGCATCTTACCGGTTCTTTAAAGAAAGTTAAGCATTTGCTATCTCTGAATACGACCCGATAAAAAATGTTCATCTATCTTTGTTTAATTCATGGATTTAGGTAATCAATCTCCTAAGAGATATAAAAAAGGCAGATGCAACGGACAAATAAGGCTCAAGGCGTTGCTAAAGCAGTTACAAAACGGTGGATATTCAACAAATTTGTACCGTGGTGGAGAAATTTTCTAGGGGAGACAGACGAAAAAGCTCATAGTGGAACATTCACCAAGATTAATTGCAAACCTAATAAGTACAGATAGAAAGACAGTCAAAGCTTGTAGTGGGTCTACACTCCAATTTATATCTAAAACTGATAGGATTGATGGTAGAAGCCATGTACAGATTTTGTTAATCTGAAGAAAAAACACAATTCATGTCGGGGCGAAAGCCTGTAAAATGTGCGGTTCTTCGATAAAGAGCTATATGAAGTTTTCAGACTTCAAGTTGTCAGACTTTGTGACAGACTGGAGATTGTAACCTAAGGATCAGAAGAAGAAAGCACGATAGATCTGAAAAGGTCGCAGTGGATCAGGCCGATAACCGTCTCAAAAATCTAATCTAATTTAATGTTCTAAAATAATAAATGCGAGTTGTCTCAGTCTAACCCATTTAAACATGGATTCCTCTTGCCATGTCTGAATAAATATATTCAGATACAATTGTCATATTTCGTGAATTGGAGTGTAGAACAATCTTGGCGATATAGACAACAACATGACTATGAGATTTTTAAACGATCACTCGTCCAAAATAACGTCGCTAATCTTCGGTGATTGCGGAGCAATTGGTTTGTCAACATAGCTAGGCTAAAAAGAGCGTAAAGATTTGCATTATGTTAAGATTGTATGTTTTCTTTTTCATTTTCCTCTACTGAGATTCTACCAAGTTTATTTTTTACATCAAAACTGGCAAAACGTTTCCAAAACGAAATTTATTGAATAAAAAAAAGCTGAAATAAAGGTTATGCGAGCAGAAAGTTTCTTAAAGGTAATTGGAGAAAATTGTTCTTAAACATTTTCGGAAACATGTCTTTAAGCTGATATAAAAGTTCTAAACTAATGAAACTCATATTTACTTTTACATTTACCTCAATCTTCTACTTTTAATTTACTTCGATTTTTTTTCTTAAATAATAATAATTAGTTTCATTGGATTAAACATTACTTTTTAATTTTAATATAAATATTATATATGACAAAATATATAAAAAAATAAACAAAAGATGTTATCGTGAGGACTGTAATAAAAAGAAGAAAGAATTTATCAAAAAAAAATTTTTTTAATTGTATTTTTTTGTTTTTTTTTATTTATTTTTTTTTATTATAATGATAATAAATTGATATAGTTTGAAGTTACAAAATAAAAGAGAGACATTTCTTACAAATTAATATATTTATCAGATCCACTTCGTACAATAATTAATATGGTCAAACTATGTAGAAATCACTAATACTCTTACATTTATCTGATATATTTATAGTATATAATACAACAGAATTAAATTCCTTAGACCCAGTTATTTCACATTTATCTTTTTTCTGCTTCACAAAGTGAAAAGGTTTGATTTTCCAATTACGTCAAACATAGACCTTTTTTCCCCTTAATCTTACCCTAAAACGAATTTTCGGAGCCCTATATATGTTGAGTCTTTCAAGTGACAAATAGCTCTATACAATAGCAAAAGAGGCGTTTTTTAATCTACTTCAAATAAAAAAATACCCTATTTTTAATATTCTTAGTGATACAGTATGTGTGTTTATGAATTAATTACTATTATTACTCTGAAGAAGTAAGAAAATCCCTTATTGACGTTAAAGCAATAAATGAGTATCGTATGCACAAAAATTATGATATATAGAAAGATATAATGCAGTTTATCATCACAAAAACTGTTATATTTCCTTAGTTCAATGTAACTAGAATTGGAGTGGAGCCAGAATATTTCCAGTCTAGCCAAAAAACTTGTCTTTTTTATATCATCTTTATAGATTGATGTAATTATATGAAAATACATTTTCTCGATATTTTTTCAAGCAATAAAATCGTGATATTTTCAGAATAAGACTTTTTTGCTAAAAACAAAAAAAATTAATTACGTTTAGTAAAAAGTTTTACTTAGTTTATTTGTACTTCTCTGTTTATAGTTCGCATCGATCATTAAGGACCAAAAAATTATACTATGTTATTGAAATATAACCATACTCTCTTTGAAATAGCAGTCTTTTATAATTACAGTCAGCTGGACCTTCACAGATCATTTATTATAACTTATATAAATAAAATCGTGACAAAAACTGATATTCATATAAAAAGAAATAAAAAGTTGAGGGACGTTAATCATTGATACACTAATCGATTTAAAAAAATATTTTTTTGAAGTTCTATTTGTGTCTATATTAAGTTTATTATTTTCTTTTTCTATATTAAGTGTTTGACAATATCAAGTTTTTAACCAGTTTTATGTCAATCTTTTTGTAAATAACTTAAAGGTGGTTGACACTACAGAATTTATACTTGATTCCGAAGACCACTCAAACCTTTTGGTGAAGAGACTGATTTGGTGTTATCATTATTATACAATGGTATTTTAAATAATTATAAAAATTTTATGATCATTTACGTTTGATGAAATCTGGTATTAAAATCTATAAAGAAACGATAATGTACTTGTAAATTATTGAAAATACTTACCATTAGTGTTTCTAATATCTCTTCTTTTGACAGATGCTTGGAATTGAGGAACGCTTTCGCCCATTGTTTGTAAACTTTTATAGAGCCATGCACGGCCATGGCTCCGCCGGGTTTAAAAACCAGATTGAACTTTTTATCCAGCTCTATACACCAATTAACACCTCCTAATACTACAAAATATCCAACACCAACGCTTTTTTTCTAAATTAAATGTTATCAGTTATTATTATTTTTTAATTCTAAAATAGTTTGGGCATCAGAAGTTATGGTGAAATATTGCAAGCGGCTTTTTGCAAATTGCAAATTTCAACGATATAATGCGGATCCTTTAAAGAAAAACCATAATAGTAAAAAAAATATTTTTTAATAAAAGAAATCGCATGCATTTTTCACACTTGCATATATTTGTATATTTTCTGTATTTTTATTATTTCTTCATACTTATTTTTCTTTAAAATTCAAAATTCCATTTTTCCGTATTCAGATTTTATATTGGCGATATAATATTATATTTAATGAAACATTACTATGAGTGTAATGTAGAAAGTGTAATTAAAGCTTATTATCTTTCAATTTAATTTTTTAGCAAGTTAAACTCATTTTAAAAATTTGAAAAATACTAAATTAATGTTCTTATATTACTTATTCTAGCTTTTGTTCTTCGAAAGTTAAAGCAAAAAATAACACATTTTCTCGCATTATTACATTCATTTACTTAAATTGCAATACCATTACAGTATATAATAATTAAACAATAATATTACTTAAGTACTTTCATATACCGTGTGAAGCATCGGAACACGGGACATAGGAAATCCCATGTTAATTTTGAAAACGTCAAAGATTATCTCCCCAGATGATGTTATGTAAATGTTGTATTGGATTTTTTTAAGAGACGTTAAAGTTGTACTTTTATGTAGAATTTCATTTTTCCTAATTTAAAAGTTATTTGCATTATTTTAAAAATCTACCTTCAAATTAGTATAATTTATAACACGGCCCAGAGAAAGCTGCAATTGAAATACCAGCAAAAATGTGATGTGTGTCAGCACATGAAAGTGTGAAGACAAAAATAAATGAACAGGAAGAAAACAACAATGATTTGAATATTCTTCAAGTTGAAGAAAAGAAAAAACATTGACTCCCGTCTACTAGGGATACAGTAGGGAAATACCACAAGATCTTTCGCCGAACGACTTCTTCCTGTGGAGGACACTCAAAAACCGTCTTTATGAACATATTAAATTCAGAAATTTAGATGAACTGAAAACGACACCTCTGTTGAATGCTAAAGATTCTCCCCTTAATAGTTTTGTATTGTGAGGCGTGAATTTTACAATCACTTGGAGAATTGTTTGTCTCTAAATGGGGAATTATGTAAATATTTTATTAATTGGTTTAGTTTATTAAAGTTCCTTGTGTTACAAATATTTCGATTATTCCTTGAATTATTGTGGATATACGTCGTATGAGCGAGGCCTGCGAGTGATCGAGTAATAAACAGCAAACCGCAAATACTATTCTCAGTCCAACTAACTCTTTGTAGATGATCATTCCAATTCAGAAAATAATTAACCACCTTTTTCAAACCACAAAAATTCTTGTAGCAAAAAAAATGTGACATTGAATTTAAATATGTATTTTAATTGTAGGTTTCTCTGGGTCGTATTATAAATTTTTATAATAATAATAATAAATAATAAATAACGCTTTATTGTACAAAAAGTCAAAACAGCTTCATTGACAAAGCATTTACAAAACAAACAAAAGCACAAAAAATATAAAGTCATTAACATTACCAAAAGAACATACATGGACACTGCAGAACACAAAAAAGGCGTATCAATAAAATTTTACAATAGGAAAATTGTAAATGGATATAATTTTAAGAGTTATGAAATATTAAATACAAGACTTTTAACCAGTATGTGAGATTATCAAAATTTTAAAAATCAAAATTTTTCATGATTAAACATCAACAAAAAAGTCGTTTACCGCATATAGTCTTTCCAGTAAGTATGATTTCAGAGCTTTGCAAAATGGACGGAAAGAATGAAAGCGACTTGATATTCAACGGCAGATGATTGTACATTTTTTTTGGCATTGTACAATATTGATCCTTTAACTAATTCTGAGCTCGGGGGTGGCAGATAAAGATCGTGCTCCGCAGTCCTAAGTGGATAGTTGTGAGATGGCCTTTCGGGAATAGCAGATATGTGCTTGCGGATTAAGCAAACGGATTCAAAAATGAATAAAGAAGGAAGAGTCAGTATTTTGAAATTTTTAAAGAAATTCTGGCAGTGAGTTCTACTGTTTAGTCCCAATAAATATCGAACTGCTCTCTTTTGAAGTTTGAAAATACGATCAAATTTTGTTGCGCAGCAAGTACCCCAGAATGGAAGAGCGACTCAAGAGCATAATAGACTATTCGAGAGGTTGATAAGTTAAGTTCCTTAGAAACTGATCTTAGCGCAAAACAGGCAGCGCTTAGTTACTTTGATAAAGCTTCGATGTGCAAATCCCATTTTAACGACTTGTCTACAACAAGTCCTAAGAATTTCACAGAGTTCACGACGCCAATAGTGGTGTTATTAAGTACAAAAGGTTGTATAGTACTTTTATATGACAAAACTTTAGTTTTTGAAAGGTTGAGGCATAGGAAATTAGAATCGCACCAAGATTTAATGGTGCGTAAGTCACTGGATATAGTATTATATAGTGCCGCAACATCTGGGCCGTTCCAAGTGAAACTAGTATCGTCCGCAAAGAGGCAGATTTTACCGCTAATGTCTAGAATTGCAATGTCGTTGATAAACACCAGAAACAAAATAGGGCCAAGTACTGAACCCTGAGGGACACCACATTCTATAGGCTTACAAGAAGACAGACGTATCAATCCTCACAAGCTGCCTTCTGTTGCCAAAATAAGACTTAATAAATTTTTAGTAATTTGAAGGTAGATTTTTGCAAATAACTTTTAGATGCATATTCCAAATAAAACGAAATTCTAGACGACAGTACAACTTTAATGCCTCTTCAAAAAAGTCTAATACAATCTTTGCATAAAATCATCTGGAAAAATTTACATGAGATTTCCTATGTCCCGTGTTCCAATGCATCACACGGTATAAAAGATAAACGTATTATAAACGATATAAAAAGAAAAATGTTTAATAAAATATTCTAATAAACGCGTTTTGAAGTTTAATTTATTCTTATATTGAAATTCCCGTCTATATACGTAAATTTTTTAGGAAATTTTCATATCGTATAATAATCAAAATCCATAAATATATTTATAGAATTTTATGACATTACGGAAGTACACAACAGAGAAAATTAAAGATCATATCATCAACGAATAATTGCATCGTTGTTAGTAAGCTTATAACGTTGATAAAAAAAATTAAAAATATTTTTCAAATTAAGAAAAAAAAGACCCAAGTTATAATAACAGTAGTATTCTCTCATGATAATGTTAAATAGTCAAAAACAAATTTTCAAAACTCGTTACTGTATGGAAATTTTATTTGACGTGTGAAATATGGAAAATATAATTAAAATCTGGATATTATATTTTGGACTGAAATAGCACTGAAATGTTATTATATATTTAGATAAATTTAGACATACATGGTGAACCTTAAATAATCGGACATATTTTTACAGGACTTGCAAAAGAAATATATTTTCGCTTTGCTGTTTTTCAAATAAGTCTAAAATAGCTGAGTTATTTTATTTTTCGAAAATTACAAAAGAAAATATTTTTTGCTTAAATTTTCAGAACAACTAATTTTTTTCTGGGTTCTCGTTCTGGGATGTTACCATATTATCAAGGTATTATTTTTTCAAAAAAAAAAAGAAAATGAATTCCGAAAAAATACAAAATTTTCAATTTTTTTTTTTTCATAAAAATGATATTGTAAAGACGGGTTCCTGGAATTGAAATATACTATCCCTAAAAATATATGCATTTATTAAAACTTACCCTGTCTATTAATAGGTATGTGATAAATATCGTTTAGAGATGTGAATAGTGATATTTGACAAATTAGATTTTTAAGACGTTTTTGAGAGAAAATGTAAAATTTAACTGAAATTTGATTTTTTTACCTATGATATTAAAAGAAACATATTTTCTCTCTAACGTTTTTCAAGTTAAACCAAATAGCTAAGTTATTTTACTTTGAAAATTTGAAGTGAAGTGAGTGAAGACACCCTTGATTTTTTCTATGCATTCGTTTCTCAAAATTGAATCTACTGTCTATGTTGCCATATTATCAAGATATTATGTTTTTTAACTGAAAATTAAAAAAAATCTATTTTTTTTTCAGAAATAATATACTAAAAAACGTGTGTTTCTGGAATTTAAGTATACCATCCTTGCAAAAAAACATATGCACTTAATAAGACTCGCCCTCTATAGTAATAATTACGTAGTAACAGTATATTGTTTTATTAAGTGTAAAAATGATACTTCTTGTGGCGAGGCTGTACGTTTAGACATAACAGGCGAGGAACAAAAAGTACATTTTTACTCCGAATAGAATATACTTACTTTTTTCAAACGTCACAAATAATTTTTTAAACAATTTCAAACATCGCAAATAATATAAAAAGTGTTACCTTGTAAATAACTATACATCGAGAAACTATGCTTACACTCGTCCAATTTGACAATTAATATCAATTTAATAATATATTTTTTTACTTTTGTGCCTAGGGTAATATTTTATTGTTTTATTAGAAGTAAATATGACATTTTCTCAAACGCCACAAACGTTATTAAACAATTGCAAACGTTCCAAATAATATAAAAAGATTTAAAAGTCATACCTTGTATGTAATTATACATCGAGAAACTATAGTTACGCTTGTTGAATTTGACACTTTATATTTTCGTACTTTTATCCTTAGGCGTAAAAATGCTTTATTTTTATGCCTAGGCGTTAAAATTATTTTTTTATATTGTCAATCACGTCGTAAAAATTAATACTTTTGTAACGTTTGAAAAAAAATACTTTTTTGTATTGCCAATCGCGTCGCAAAAATTAATACTTTTCAGATATTTGAAAAAAATATCTTTTATTCAGAGAAATTAGAATTTTAGATTTTTTTTTAAAGAAATTATAAAATTTATGACTAAAATTCCATTTTACCTGAGTTATCACTAAAAACTACAATATTCTAATACAACTTAGTATAATATTAGTTTTCAAGCATTTGTGTTGGATAACTGGTAACTTTTAAGAATGTTTATGTCGTATTAAAACGCGTGTTTTACAGAAACACAAGATTTGACAGAAGCTGAGCATCCGCTATCGGCCAATGCCCGTTAGCTACTGAAAGCAAAATTTGCGCCCAAAGCTCTTGTGTTTTCCACGCGTCGAACCTGGCTCTCTGCGTGTTTTTTCCGACAAACTGGATTAATTGGCAGTTTTTCACGAAAAAAGAAGCGGTAGCTGTTTGTTTAATAATAGGAGATCGGGTTCTAAGTTGTAAGATAATACTATTTTGCGTTGTTTACAGGAAAGTAGGTGTAATCTTTCAATGTAAAGAGTTTGAACTGTTAACAGGTGTTTGAAAAATTTGGAATATTAACACTAGTCAAAAGTGGATTTATTGCCCTTAATATAAGTTGTTTTCTGATATATTTATGAATGATTGGGGACGATTTGCTCTATTTTTTTTAAATATTTATTTTCATTTTAAACTACAAAACTCTAAAAATATGAAAATAAAAATAACAGTTATGTCACAAAAGATAAGAATAACAAATAAATGCCTTTATTGTAAAAAAAATTACAATTTGTAGACAAAGGCAAAGTATGCCTTTTGTTGTGCAACCTGTAGTTTTCTTATAATATTCGTTTTAAGTGTTCAGGTTTCGTATGCATTTGTCATGACTGGTAGTACCCATTGGTTGAATGTTTTCTTCTTTAGATAGTGGCATTCTAGAATTGAATATGATTGAGTTTCTTCATTAATATACTCCCTGCTAACTTAATTCTTCTATTGATTTCTGATAGTAGAGATCCCAAGCTGTGTATTATTTGTCCCAATATTCTTTTACTATTTTCAGTGTTGTGATATTTATTAGAATGTCTTTTTTGTCTACTAGTTTGGTGTACATTACTTTAGTTTTTGTTAAATTCATTTTGAGGCCTACTTTATTGCTAGTTGTATTTAGTTCGTTAATGTGTGCTTGTAGTTCTTCAGGACTAATGGCAGTTAGGACTGTGATCAGCGATGGTTAAGATATTCTTCATCTATTTTTAATCCTTTGTTGGTCCAGTCCAGTGGACGGAAAATTTCTTCTAATGTTGCTGTAAACCACTTTTGGGATGTCGCGTCACCTTGTCGTAATCCTGTGCTAGTTGGGGTTGTTTTATATATCATTACTTTTGCTTTGGCTTCTGTGTATATATTGACGAGCGTTTCTATACCTTGTTTTTCTAGGGCTCCTAATATTGCCTTAGGATATATCGAGTCGAAAGCCTTCCCAATGTCTATAAAGGCTATTTCTAGTGTTTTCTATTAGTAGTTACAAAATCTTTCTTATTTAATATATACGGTATAAAAAAGACATCAAACATCACCAACACTATTTACAGTCCTATTTTACAGTAACGAAATTTAGGTCATTGAAATAGTAGTAATACAAAGCCAGACAATGAAACAAACAAATATCAGGATTCCGGAGCCAAAAGCTAAAAATATCCGTGTTATTCCTCCATAACTCTAAATTATATCATCTACAATTTGTAGCACTTTAGTTTCATATTAGCTAACGTTAGTCATTCTTCTGTAAAACTGTTTTTATTGTTCAGGACAATTTATTTTGTAGTCATTCAGTCGCCTAAGGGATTCATAAAAACAAAGTGCCAGTGAAAGATGGCGAAATGAATATATTTTTCGTAATATCCAAAGCAAGACAGGCAGAAGAATTTAGGAGAATATTTCTTATTGAAAGTGATTATGTCAAGTATTTTTTTAGGGAGAGACGTCACCACCTGGTTCAGGAATAAATCCTTTGTTTTAGGTTTATTTTTTTGTAAAAATTTAATTTAAAAGACAAATTATATTCAGAGACGATCCGTTTAAAGAGCGTGCAAAAATATATGTATTCATAAAATAAATAAAAATATTTACAGTCAAAATTTTTATAATACACTCAGATGCAAAAAAAACGGAACGGAGAAATTTTTGGTCAAATTTAAATTGTTATTTTTTTTTTATTTTTAGCCCTATTTGCATGAATTTTTTAACAAACTGTACATAATTATATCAACTTTAATTCGTAAACTCAGTTTTTTTTGTAATTGAACTTTAGTAATTGGCATATTTTACAGGGTTAATCGAGGGGTTGTTTTTTATCCTAACTTTAAAACACCCTGTGCAATAATTTCGTGTGTAAATTTTCCTAAAATACAATTTTACGGTAAGAACCATGTCTCCTGAATATTTTGCTTTTTGGATCGCGTCAATGCATGTTTTGGTTAATTTTTTAGAGGAAAATGAACTGATCACGATCAATTTGCAATTTTTTCAGTTATCACTACTTTTGATGTAATTTTTTAAAAAGGCGAGATGGTTTTGGTGCGTATTGTCGTAACGTCATATTACGCTGCATCGGATACTCTATACTAAATTGAAAAAAACGTTAAAGACTAACGATACAGACCTGGTTTTAATAAACATTAATAAAGATAACAGAACTACCGATATTAAGGAAAACATCTGTAATACTGAAGTTATACAAACAGTAAAAAAATTGTAAAAATACCCTAATACTTCGTATTGCCTCCCCTGGCTGCCATAACTGCCTGTATAAGTTTGTTCATACTGTCATTGAGGCTGCATATATCATATTGCGTTATGATTTCCCATCCTTTTTTAAGGACCAAGCGAAGTTTATTTAATGAAGCTGGTAACGCTTCGCGACCTCTAACCCTCCTGCCAAGCACTTCCCAAACGTCAAACATGATGAGCAGTTCATAGTAGTATATAGTTCACAATAATCACCAAAGCTGCCTTGTCATATTGAAAAAAAACTTCAAAAATAAATTATAATTGAAAAAATTGCAAATTGTTGGTGGCAAGTTCATTTCGCTCTTAAAAATTAACCAAAGCATGTATTGACATGACCCAAAATACAAGATGGAAACATGGTTCTGACCCTAAAATTATATTTCAGGAAAATTTACACACGAAATTATTGCACAGGGTGTGTCAAAGTTAGGGTAAAAAACAATTCCTCGATTAACCCTGTATAATATGCGAAATACTAAAGTTTATAAAAAAATGGAGTTTACAAATTAAAGTTGATATAATTATATACAGCTTGCTAAAAAATTCATCAAAATAGAGCTAAAAATAACAAAAATATAACAGTTTAAATTTGATCAAGGTGCCCGGTGGCGTAGAGGTACAGGCTCTCGTCTATCAATCTCAAGGTGTGTGTTCGATTCCCACACCCGCCATTTCATCAGCCGACTATTTTTATTAAAATAAAAATAGTTTGGGTACCTAGGTCGACTCAGCCTTAAATGAGTACTTGGGATTCACAATCCTGAGGTAATAATAGGCGGTTGAAGCGTAATGCTAGCCACAGTACCTTCCTTGTATACCGAACGGCTCTAGTATAGCAAGCTGTACCTTGCCACTCCCAAGGCGTTAAACGCTATATACGGGAGCTATTATTATTATTATAAATTTGATCAAAATATTTTCCGTTGCGTCTATTTTGCATCTATGTTGGCGTATATGATACAATGTTATTTTTTCTTTTGTTATATTTTCGTGTTTTCAAATTTAATTATTTATGTATAATTAAGTAAATAGTGATAATAAATAAAGACATGCGTTTCAGGCCATTTTAAGTTATGAATCTCTAGTAACAAATGATTATACCAGTATTTTACGAGTTTTTCATGTGTCTTAAGAATGAAAAATGTTTACAGTTGATTTTTTGTACTTCTTTTATATAATCAATAAATTATACTAGAAGAAGTAGATAAATACATACAATAGAATTTTATCTTACAGTCTCCAAAATTTTTATTACTGAGATTAAAAAACAAATTGTAGGGTTTTTAGTCAAGTTTTATTGCGTATTGCCCCAAAAAAATAGTATATTCTCGAGTGGCTCAGTTATTAGGGTATGTTATGTTTTTTTTTAAATTGTACAGGGTGAGTCAACGATAGAGTAAAGTCCATTATTTCATTTGTTTCGAGGTTTACAAAAAATATTAAATATAAAAGTTATAGAGATGGTTAAGATACACATTTTAAAATTATTATACAGTATACAAGGTGCTTCAAAAAAGTTTAGCAAATATAACATATGTTTTTTTAAATGCAACACCCTATTTTTATTCTATTATTAGATTCTGCGTAAAATTCCATAACTTTTTTATATATAATGTTATCTACCTAAAATTAATGGTTTTTGTTATATTTAAATTTGTTTAAACAAATGTTAGATTGCAGTGGGTTAAAAAATTGTCAAAGATGGCATTGATTCTAAAGTTGGACAACTAAAATTTGGTAGGAGAATTTTATAGAGATATAGAAAAAGATGTATGTAAAGATATTTTAGTTAGATGTTACAGGGTGTTCAAAATATATTTAGGAATTTTCAACTACTTAAAATTAAAGAACTTCAATTTTTTTAAATGTTACACCCTATATATTATCATTTTTTCTGATAGATTTTACCAAACTCTTCAACTTTTATTAAGAATGTCATATACCTATTTTTATTAGTTTGGGATTTATTCCAATTTTTTCTATTTTTACCCATATTTTTAAGACAATTGCGCTATAACATCATAGTTGTCATGACAAAAAGTAATAATTATCACAATTTCATGTCTGTTAAGCAAGTTAAGAACAAAATTTGAATTTTAGTTTAATTTGTTGTAATAAGTATAAATGGTAGAGATAATAGTTACAGATTTTCTTGAAATAAATTAGTCAACGTGATTGATATACACGAACAAGCTTAGAAAACCACATTTTTTGGATCAGTACTATATATTATATAGTACCTACTTTGCTAACTACCATAAGGATCTGGTATATTATCTAGAAAACATCTTCAGTGTGTAATGGGACGGTTTCGCGGCAGTAGTAATATTGGTTTTACCAAATGAATTATAAACCAGAATTACTACGAGAAAAAACTTTACTGTATGTCGAAGAATTTTCTTCGACATATAGTAAAGTTCTTATAGATTTTACAAAACCCTTCAACTTTTATTAAGTATGTCATATACTTGTTGTAATTAGTATAAATGGTAAAGATAATAGTTACAGATTTTCCTGAAATGAATTAGTCAATGTGACTGATATACACGAACAAACAAAGAAAAACGTATTTTTTGGTTCAGTACTATATATTATATGGTATTTTGCTAAGGAGAATAAGAATAGATGTAGATAATCTAGAAAACATCTTCAGTGTGTTATGGGACGGTTTCACAGCAGTAGTAATATTGGCTTTACCACATGAATTATAAACCAGAATTACTACGAGAAAAAAACTTTACCTTATGTCGAAGAAAATTCCTATATCAGTAGCCTTCAGCAATTAGGTAATCTAGTATTACCCTAATCTGTGGCTATTCGCTCCGACGAAAAATCCCAAGTGTCATATTTCATAATATAGAAATACACCAAGAAATTCACTACTGCGATTTAGTTTATTTGAGTAAAGTTAATTAATTTTAACTAATACCAGCAATTGTAACTAATTATGAAGCTACTTGTTAAAGGTAAGTAATAAATAGTTTTGTTTTGTCATGGCAACTATGATTTGATAGGGTAATTGTATTAAAAATATCGGTAAAAATATAAAAAATGGGAATAAATCGCAAACTATTAAAAATAGGGATATGACATTCTTAATAAAAGTTGAAGAGTTTGGTAAAATCTATCAGAAAAAATGATAATATATAGGGTGTAACATTTAAAAAAATTGAAATTCCTTAATTTTAAGTAGTTGAAATTCCTAAATATATTTTGAACACCCTGTAACATCTAACTAAAATATCTTTACATATATCTTTTTTTTCATCTCTATAAAACTCTCCTACCAAATTTTGGTACTCCAACTTCAGAAACAATGGCACCACTGACAATTTTTTACCACTCTGCAATTTAACATTTGTTTAAATCAATTGAAATATTACAAAAACTATTAATTTTAGGTATATAACATTATATACAAAAAAGTTATGGAATTTTACGCAGAATCTAAAAATAAAATAAAAAATAGGGTGTCGCATTTAAAAAAAACATATGTTATAGCCGCCACACTTTTTTGAAGCACTTTGTATACTCTATAATAATTTTAAAATGTGTATCTTAACCATCCCTATAACTTTTATATTAAACATTCTTTTGTAAATCTTGAAACAAATGAGATAATGGACTTTACTCTATCGTTGACTCACCCTGTACATCCTTAGGTTTTCCATTTTTTTCCGATTTTAAAAATATGTAGGATGAGTCTTAGTGCAAATTGACAGTCTTAGTGGAAATTAGTGCAAATATTTTCAAAGCTGGTATATCTCGATAAAAGAAACTTATTTTCTCTTTGCCGTTTTTCTAATAAGTCCAAAATAACCGAGTTATTTTACTACAAAATTAAAATTTTTTTTTGCTAAAATTTTGAGAATTACTAGATCTTTTATGGATTACCTTCTTGTAAAATAAATCTACTGCCTATGTTGCCATATTGTCAAGAAATTATGTTTTTTGACTAAAAAATTAAAAAAAATCCAAAGAAAAAATTACGCTGCATCGGATACTCTATATTAAATTAAAAAAAAACGTTAAAGACTAACGATACAGTCCTGGTTTTAATAAACATTAATAAAGATAACAGAACTACCGATATTAAGGAAAACATCTGTAATACTGAAGTTATACAAACAGAAAAAAAATTGTAAAAAATACCCTAATACTTCGTATTGCCTCCCCTGGCTGCCATAACTGCCTGTATAAGTTTGTTCATACTATCATTGAGGCTGCATATATCATATTGCGTTATGTTTTCCCATCCTTTTTTAAGGACCAAGCGAAGTTTATTTAATGAAGCTGGTAACGCTTCGCGACCTCTAACCCTCCTGCCAAGCACTTCCCAAACGTCAAACATGATGGGCAGTTCATAGTAGTATATAGTTCACAATAATCACCAAAGCTGCCTTGTCATATTGAAAAAAAACTTTAAAAATAAATTATAATTGAAAAAATTGCAAATTGTTGGTAGCAAGTTCATTTCGCTCTTAAAAATTAACCAAAGCATGTATTGACATGATCCAAAAAACAAGATGGAGACATTGTTCTGACCCTAAAATTATATTTCAGGAAAATTTACACACGAAATTATTGCACAGGGTGTGTCATAGTTAGAGTAAAAAAACAATTCCTCGATTAACCCTGTATAATATGCGAAATACTAAAGTTTATAAAAAAATTGAGTTTACAAATTAAAGTTGATATAATTATATACAGCTTGCTAAAAATTCATCAAAATAGAGCTAAAAATAACAAAAATATAACAGTTTAAATTTGTTCAAGGTGCCCGGTGGCATAGAGGTACAGGCTCTCGTCTACTAATCTCAAGGTGTGTATTCGATTCCCACACCCGGCATTTCTTCAGCCGACTATTTTTATTAAAATAAAAATGGTTTGGGTACCTAGGTCGACTCAGCCTTAAATGAGTACTTGGGATTCACAATCCTGAGGTAATAATAGGCGGTTGAAGCGTAGTGCTAGCCACATTACCTTCCTTGTATACCGAACGGATCTAGTATAGCAAGCTGTACCTTGCCACTCCCAAGGCGTTAAACGCTATATACGGGAGCTATTATTATTATTATAAATTTGATCAAAATATTTTCCGTTGCGTCTATTTTGCATCTATATGTTGGCGTATATGATACAATGTTATTTTTTCTTTTGTTATATTTTCGTGTTTTCAAATTTAATTATTTATGTATAATTAAGTAAATAGTGATAATAAATAAAGACATGCGTTTCAGGCCATTTTAAGTTATGAATCTCTAGTAACAAATGATTATACCAGTATTTTACGAGTTTTTCATGTGTCTTAAGAATGAAAAATGTTTACAGTTGATTTTTTGTACTTCTTTTATATAATCAATAAATTATACTAGAAGAAGTAGATAAATACATGTTAGAATTTTATCTTACAGTCTCCAAAATTTTTATTACTGAGATTAAAAAAACAAATTGTAGGGTTTTTAGTCAAGTTTTATTGCGTATTGCCAAAAAATATGGTAAATTCTCGAGTGGCTCAGTTATTAGGGTATGTTATGTTTTTTTTTAAATTGTACATCCTTAGGTTTTCCATTTTTTCCGATTTTAAAAATATGCAGGATGAGTCTTAGTGCAAATTGACAGTCTTAGTGGAAATTAGTGCAAATATTTTCAAGGCTGGTATATCTCGATAAAAGAAACTTATTTTCTCTTTGGCGTTTTTGGAATAAGTCCAAAATAACCGAGTTATTTTACTACAAAATTTAAATTTTTTTTTTGCTAAAATTTTGATAATTACTGGATCTTTTATGGATTACCTTCTTGTAAAATAAATCTACTACCTTGTTGCCATATTGTCAAGAAATTATGTTTTTTGACTAAAAAATTAAAAAAAAATCCAAACAAAAAATTCACAGATTTTGCAACATGCGCAACTATCATAGGCGTATTGAAAATACCAGACACAAAAGTCGGCGTGGTCGGCAATCACCTGTTTTTTACATTTTATATTAACTTGTTACGTCATTTGGAAGAGCTCAACAGAAATATAAAAGAACTAAACCTTGTTTGGAAAGCAATTTGACATTCGTGACGGCATTCTGGCAGTCTAACGTATCGCTAATCGCCATTCGCAAATACTAGGGTCGGCATTACTGGTCTTGGGTGCCGATTTTCGTGTGTACGAAACGTAAAATAAGATGTACTGAATAAAGACAGAAGGCAAGTATTTCCCCAAGCGCGGGGAATCTAGCGTCATATTAAAGGGATTATATAATAAATACTTCGTATTTTGGCTCCCTCCGACTAAGTAGATTGCCATAGCGATTCACTCCTATACATGTAAACGCCGACCCAAGGTTTTGCTTGCCAGTTGGGTATATTCCAGATACGTATAGTGAACAAGTGAACCGTTGGCAACGTTAAATAATTTTGATATTTAATTTTTATCGTAATGGCTTTTTATAAAAGTGAAGAATTTAGTAAGAAAAATAATAATGATGGAGATGGACGTGTGCGGATTCATGAATGGTCATGATCACGGTCACTGCACTATAAAAATGTGAGGTATGTATATACATAGAATTAATGGCATTTATTTGCAATAGCACCTGGTACCCATAGTTTCATTATGGAGCCAGATTAAACCAATCAGAATGAGTATTATGTTACCGTAAAAGCCCGAATATTGGTTAAACGTAGGGTTACCCACGTAGGAGCCCGAAATATACAAAAAAGGTCAGTTTAGGTTAAGTTTAGATTAGGCCTATATTTTTATTAATGCAAAACCAACTAAAACCTAATTCTAATCTAACCTAAACTCACTCCCTCTTTAACATATTTCGGGCTATTACCTAGGTATTTCTAGGTTTAAGCAATATTCGAACTTACGGTGTAAATTTATGGATGGCCCATAAATTTAAATTCGCCGTACAAAAAATAAGTTCTTTTGTTAATAGTTTCTGTAGATAAAAATAAATTTAAATATAGCTCCACGATAATTTAGTTTGCGTCTTCTTTTCATCACACCTAATAAAAAACTGTCACAACCACTACTCATAGTATGATGTATACCTATGTATTTTTAAACATCATTATGAGATTTGAGTATACATAGGTGCCCATAATATGAGTAGCGGTATTGACGGTTTTTTGTTATGATGAAAATGTTGTGTGATATGAAAAAGCAACAAAATATATTATCGATTGCAGCAACTATACCTCGTTTACATTCAGTATGTCCAACTAATATAGAACAATATACCTATGCATGATTTTAAAAATTTGCTACCATTATATTTTGATAGTTCAGTTTTTGAAATTATTTGTTAGCTTCTTAAACAAAACAGACCCCTACTAATTCAAATCTTTATCATCCAAGACTTCCAAGAATTATAAAGTAATTTCACGTCAAATTTTTTTTTAAATTATTGCATGCTTTAAATGTTTGCAAAGTTAACAAGAATATTTCTTTGAATATCTTGCATCATATCCGAAATTCAGATTGTGTGTGACACAACGAAGAGTCAACGTGCAACGTGAACGACAAGAAAAATGGCAAGTAAAAAATTCTAAAGTCTTAATTACTAATTACACAGTCCTTCCCTTGAGTTCTCCTGCCTAAAATCTATATTGCCTTTCCTAAGATTTTAAATATAAATGATTGAAACTTATACAAGTTTACCACAATTTAAAGTTAATAAATAACTAATTAAAATAATTATTTAATTATTAAATCCATAATTATATTAAAATATAACACTTACGAAGTTACTAAATATTAACTATTTCTACTTAACCCAGTAGCGTACCGTAGGCGCCGCAGCACACGCAATGGGGGCCTGGTGATTTTGGGGGCCCCGCAGGGGCCTCCAATTTTATTTACTAAATACATATATATGTAAACAGCGTCCCCTACAATTTCCAAAAATGTTGTGTTGATTTATTTTTTAATGTTTTATTTTTTATGTTCCTTTATTATTATTTTTTCTTATGTAGAATAATTTTTTTTTGTTTTTATATTTTAAATGACTTGATATACGTACATAAAGCTATATTATGTTTTTAGTGTGTTTTTTTATTTTAATATAGGGGCCCCAAAAAAATCTTGCAGGGGGGCCTCACATTTGAAGTTACGCTACTGACTTAATAATTTAATAATTCTGATAAGAATACGCTTGATTATTTATTTTAGAAATCATACGGGCTATAATCATTAATATGACTATATTAGCAATACTTAAATCAAAATTTATTTGAAGGAATGCCATAACCATCATTACAATATATTGTAAAACAAGTATGTAATAATAACACGGAATAATTATTAAAAACTGCTCATCGCGTTATAGATGTCGGCGTCTTGTCTTTATTATTTTATTAGCCGTTTAGCTATAGTTTGATTTCAGATAATGCAGATTTTAATGTGCCATTTGTGTTTTTTTATTAGAATTATTATATTTAGCATATTTTGTATACTCTATGAAGTGATTTTAAGAAGTGCTCCTGTTCATTTTTCACTTATTAAAGTGCCTATTTAGATACATTTAAAATTAATTAATTGGTGTATAGTATTTGTATTATGGGTTTGTATATTTTTTATGAAATGTATTTTTTTGTTATTAAAATAAACATAGCTTACTAAATCACTAGCTAGCCATTTTTAAATACAGGGTGTTAATTAAGTATCTGGCCAAACTTCAGGAGGTGATTTTTTGAGTGTTTTTAAGGTAAAAAGTTCTTATAAACATGTGTCCGGAAATGTATAATTTTAAAGATACAGGGGTGTCAATGTGTTTTCTAATAGACCTTTTTTATTAATATCTCCAAGATCCGTTGGCTGATTTTGTTGAAATTACAATTAATAATTAAATTAATTATTTACAACAATATTCAAACGATAAAATTTTATCCCAATAAAAAGTATTTGGCACCGCCTTGGATTCATTTGTTTCCACACCTGTTGGCGGTGGAAACCATGCAAGCTTTTTCTTTGTCCTAAGTTGTTAATTAAAAAAATAATAATCATATAAAAAAATATAGGTCCTAATAACCTAAATTTTACCCATGTTTATAATATATACAAGGATTTTATCAAAATGTATCAGAAGATCCGATGAGACCCGAGTTATTATATGTTTTGGAACTTAATGATTTAATAATTATTCCCTTTAATGCATCGATTGTGCGCATTATCCTAGGCGCCAAGAAAAAATATTGCGTTAGTCTAAATTTATTATTTATGTTATTCCACTCTTTCACGTATAACTTGCCCACTGCTTCTCATACGGAAAGAGTTAGATTAAAATAGCCCAACTGTACCTAACAACCTATGCCTTGACGCATATTCTTTTTTATAATAATATCGGCTTTCTCAGACTAAACATCCATATCCATAAAATAGTTGGCCCACACACACACTAATAAGACCTCCTTTCGGCCCTTGGACGTCCTTGCTCTATTCAGCTATCGACTTACGTGTTGACAAGTTGATTAGGCAGGTTATTGAACTCATATCGCCTCTAGCATGTCGTTTTTTCAAAAATGGGTCCGATATAAACGCGGCTAGAAGTATTTTCATTACTAAAATTGTTGGTTAGTAGTACTGAGATATAAATGTCGTAGTATTTTTGGTTTAATCGCCACAGCTGCCAGGGCTATTGGGCTGGGATAATTATCGTTTTTTAATAAAAATTAAGAAAACATTATAAAATTATATAGCTAGAATAGTATACCTAGTTAGCAAAGTTTTGTCACATTTAGGGAATATTAGGGAACAGTTACGTGTCTGCGTTTTATTGCTTCATGTCAGGCACAAGAAGGTCCTGGTAACGTAACAACGACGTGACCTAGAACACATTTCCCTTAAAGGAATAAAATACCCACTAGATATGGTTTTATGCTAATCCTAATTATTTTGCAGTTTATAAAAACAATTCATAAAAAAATATATATCCTTCAAATCTTTCAATTTAATAGCTGTTATTAAGAAGTTTCATTGCAAATATGTGGACATAGGGCACACACTGTTTTTTTTTAAATTCGAGATTTTCAATTTTTTGCGAAAAATACCTCATAATCGCGTTTCTAGTGTGGAAATATACCAACACTAAAATATTTGCACTTATTTAATACTCACCCTGTATAACACGAACTATCAATATAGATTAACGTACTGTTAATTTTTTATCTCCAAAAATAAAATAGTTATAGTGAGTCAAAAGTGAAACAAAATAAAATGCTAATAGTATACTTCTGTCAATTGGCATATAAACCTGGTTTACAACTTCAACAATTAACAGAATAATCAAATTATTGGCGTGAAGTGCATTCGGGCGAAACTCAGTCTATATACAAAAGGCCTTTCTCAGTCAATTGATACCACCAGTCATAGATAAAGTCTTAGATTAGCAACTTAGACGCTGAAACAAGAATTTATAAGAAAACTCCAAATAGCTCAGTGGTTTATGAAGCAATGTGCTTGTAGTGTTAAAGCCAAGGGTATAAAGAAGATTCAGGTAACGAACCCGAACTATAGAATTTATAGCTAGCGAAAAGAACTAATGAAAGATGGACCACAAAAATTCCATAGTGGTATTCAAGTGGCGCAAATAGATACAAGAGACCTTCTAATCTAAACTGGGACTTAGACGAAGCACAAAATAAGCTGAAACCAAAGAATATACGCTGAAACTAAATAGTTTGAATATCACTTGATGAACCTAGTAGAAAAGTAAAAATATGTTAATTTTCAGAACAATTATTGATTGTGTATATTTTCTGAATTATTCGAACAAAGGTTAAAAAGATTGAGGTTCAAGGACGAAAACAAATTAAATCTCCTAATTAAACAAGAGAATTATCCTAACAGAAAAACTGTCCTCGGGGATCTTTATTTAATCGTTTGATATCACGAATGGCGTTCTTTAAGCCTAATAGTTCTTATGCAATTACCTAATAATAAACAATTTTTTTTGTCTCTATGAAGATATGACTAAATATTTAGGTCAATAATATGCTGTTTGTTTTAGCAGGTTGAGAAATATTTTAATTTTAACAACTGTTTTAAACAAAGATCGAGTTCAGGTCCACAAACTCTAAGATGGAAATGGACTTTAACAATACAATACAATCTTTGTGTGTTTTATTTCTGCTATTTCTAACTGCTTAATACCGTATGATCGAAAAAAAATGGTATCCAGTTGGCTTGGAAATGACGATCATTGACATTCCCCATATAATTTTACATATCAAGTGACAGCGATCTTCATTTCATAGCCATCGCTGACGCCGTTTTTTTGTCGATCATACGGTACTATTATGTATGTAGTGGAAGTAAAACTATAAAGAGGTAGCAAACTAATTATTAGTAATGTAAACAAAATATCAAACAAGTAATGGCTAATTATAATAATATAAAAAATAAAAAAATGAAATGAAACCTTTTTTTTCTAATCCAAGCAAAGATAAGTGAATTGCTAAGGGTAACTATAGATGTTAGTATGGCCTAATTTTCCAAACAACATTAGATAACATAAATCTTAGTAAAAACGAACAACTTCATATACAGATATTTTAAACATTTCGGTTTACCTCGTTAAGCATTAATACACAAACACTAAAAGTTGTTCAAAACTATTATTGTACAACTTTGATTACAACAACAAATGATAATTTTCATGAAATAGCTGATGTATATCAGGCAAAAAAGATAAAATATAATCAGCATATACAAAAGTAAATTTTGATACACATATTGTCGCAAACAAAAATTATTTGATAGTGAAAAGCTTGGCGTAACAAAGCGTTGATATTATCAGTAGCCAAATGAGCCATAACGTGTCGGCCGGCTAGATATTTTCATCCTATTGCTGCCAAAAGTCACTAACTAACATTTTTCCGAACCTGAAAATTCAATCACTAACTGTGTATTTTGAAGCGGAGAATCGATTGAAAAAGTCATTAACTACGATTTCTGGCTATTTATGTTGTATTTTAATACCGAATAGTTACTAACTATAACATTTTTATGCAATGCAATTCATCTTTAGACGCGTTTTTCTCGGAAGTAATAAAAAGTAAGTTAGTGATTAGTGACTTTTGGCAGCAATGGGACGTTTTCAGAAGCCAATGGAAAGAAAATTTTAAATTATTTGTCATGTGCATAAGCGGCGGCTAGTACAAATGCGATGTACTATAAATATCTCTGGTTCTGGATATGGGACCTGCACCAAATTTTAGTGAGGAGGTAGCTTAAAGATTACCAGAAACATTTTATTATTATTAAAAACAATTTAAAATTTCAGATGTTTTTCAATTTTGCGAGTGCATCAACGTAACTTTTTTTTAAAATAATAAATTAATGTTGTTTCTATTTTTTTTTATGACAGTTGCCCCATTTTAATGCAACATTTTAAATATTGTAAAAAAATCATAACCGCTATCAGAATACAACAATTTATATATTTTTATTTTTTTTATTTAGGTAGATTGAAAATCATAAAAATATGTAAAACACTGTAATTTCACAGTCACTTTGATTGGCAATATTTAAAATTTTTCGATTAAATATGACAATTATAAAAAATCAAAATAAATATTTGATTTTAAAAAAGTTACATTGGTGACACAAATGAAAAAATTAAAAGAAAAATCGGAAAGTAAATTATTATTCAAATTATTTTTAATCATACAAATATGTTTTTGGTAGGCCCTAAGTTAACCCACTAAAATTTAGTGTGGCTTCACTGCCCCACAACCAGAGATATACCGTACCTATGATCGAAAAAAAACGGCGTCCAGTTAGCTTAGAAATGAATAACCGTTCTTTGTTCGATCATATTGTACTACGTCGAAATTTTATCAACCCTTACTGAACAAATATTTACTCAATTTATAAATATTTAGATTCATATTTGAAAAAAAATAATAAAAATATCGAAAAAAGACACTCATTTAAATAGATTTCTCTTTTTTCAAAGACAATATCGATCCGTTAACAGGAATATTTTACAGTTTTCTATATTTATTTAATCAATAAACTTACCCTCAGGATCCTGTAAGGACTGGACGCGATCGAACACACGGTTTCCGAACAGCCACCTCCTCCCTCTGCTGGCTTGTTGTTTCCCTTTTCCACGTCAGATGGCAGCATGTTCTCCAATTCGCGTTTTGTACCGGGAGCGCTCGTTAATGTATGGAACGTATTAATCACCCAGGTCTACAAAAAAAGCATGCCAAAAAGTAATGAAACTTATTAAGATAGGGTACAAATAAATATGAATTAAAAAAGACAGATAAAAATGTACAGGGTGTTTCATTTTCGTGTGTTTTACGGGGTTTCTCGTTTATGAGAGAGAGTTACAAAGATGAGGTTTTCATATTTCTTAGCTACTTTTTTATGAAACTAAAAATGCTACACACATATTTGTTCTAATTCTTTTAGTTCCTGAAATACAGAGGAATTTGAAACCTCCTCCATATTTTGGATTAGGATTGCCAACTTTCAAAATAAAAAATAGAGGACGGGAGGGTAAAAAAGAGGCACAGACGAATAATTTTGTTGAAACCTCCTTCAAAATGGCTAGAATTTACAAAAAAGCTATGTGAACGGTATGCGATTGATGGTCTTTCTTACTTTTTTAAAAATATTTATACTCAAAAACCACTTTCCACAAAACTTTTCTTTTCAAAACATAAGCTAACAGTAAGTCAACATCAAATAGTTAAATATGTTTATTATGTTTATCGCTTCCACAAACATTTCTTATACATAAGCATATCTTCATTTTATTTTCTGTACAAACGAGTGGCAGTAGTTAAAGAGACAGATTAACAATTTTTTAAAGCATTGTAGCGATAGACGAATATTTTTTAGATTTTGAGTTTGGTTTGTAAAAAAGAGGACTTTTTCAATACGTGCGAGAAAAGAGGACAGTGAAATCAAAAAGAGGACTGTCCTCTGGAATAGAGGACGGTTGGCAACCCTATTTTGGATATCTTATATAGAAAAGATGAAAATCGATTCCCATAGAGCTTTTCTCGTAGAATTCAGTGGTGTAACTAGAATTTCGCTGGAAGCTGTCAATTTAAAAATAATGACCCAAACTTATGTTTTTTAATGTGATATCCAGTATATTATTTTTGTATTTTATTTGCTTTTAATATTTACTTTGTGTCTAAA
Organism: Sitophilus oryzae; assembly: GCF_002938485.1. Lineage (NCBI taxonomy): Eukaryota > Metazoa > Arthropoda > Insecta > Coleoptera > Curculionidae > Sitophilus > Sitophilus oryzae. The sequence goes on along the minus strand of NW_022145685.1, from coordinate 2,360,432 downwards.
AATATAATATACTCTATACTTATATTCATTAATAAGGTAAAATATGCATTATTTAACTTTTTAACATAAATTAACCTAGTTTAAAAGAGTATTATTATACTGTAGGGTGCACTAAATAAAATATTTTTTTTTCTTTTTCGTTACCGTGAAAATACCGTTCAGGATGATGAAAAAAAAGTTCTGGCAAAGTTTGAGCTTTTAATATTAATATTAAGAGGTGCCTCAACGTGATTTTTTATTTTTCATTTAAATAATACGGGGAAACATTTTTTTTCTTTGGAAATTTATTGCGTTCTGACAAATCAGTGTTTTGTAAAAATCAATATATATATTCTTGTAGGAAATTGAACGTTCTTCAAAAAAGGTCTTTCATTTAATCGACTCGTTTGAAAGTTACTGAAGGTTAAATTTCAACTTCAAATCGTATATGATAACTTTTTACTATTATTTCTACAATTTTTTAGATTTTATCTCGAAATAACATAAAATATCATATCTTATCACGAAATAATGGATGAAAAACATAAAGTAACTTATTTTATGTTTTTGTCCATTATTTCGTGGTAACGAAAAAGGAAAAAATATTTTTTTTTGGTGCACCCTATTATGTTACCCTAATATTATCGAAGAATGCTTAAAATTCCATGGACAGCCCATATCACAAATACCGAAGTCTACAACAGAATAGGCAGAGAAAGAGAATTGCTCAATATAATAAAAATAAGAAAAACATCATACTTAGGGCATATACGAGTATTGAGAAATGAAAAATACCACGTCTTACAATTGATAGTTAAGGGTAAGATTGAAAGAAAGAGAGGTCTCGGCAGGAAGAAACTATCTTGGTTGAGAAACATCAGAAACTGGACTGACCTAACTTTTGAAGAACTCATAAGGAAAGCCGAGAATCGTGAAAATTTTGTCAATGTGATCGCCAACCTCCACGAAAGAGACGGCACGTAAAGAAGAAGAAGAAGAAGCACCCTATTATACAGGGTGAGTCTCAAATAAATAACAAATATTTTCAGGGCCGGCAGATCTCGATAAAAGAAACATATTTTCTCTTTACCATTTTTCAAAAAATAACCGAGATATTTTACTTTACAAAAATAAAAAAAATACATTTTTTGCTAAAATTTTGAGAACCTTTTTTCAAGAGTTTTCTTTCTTGTAGATTTAATCTACCATGTTGCCATATTATGGAGATATTATGTTTTTAACTATACCTCAAAGATGTGTTCCTGGCATTAAAATATATTTCCCCTAAAAATATTTGCACTTATATAAGGCTCACCCTGTATAAGTTTATTTCATTTAACCTGATAATTTTGTTTTCGTACGAGAACAGACGTGGCAGGTAAAGCGTGGCTAGTCAAAAACTAGCGACAAGATAACCACATGGTAATCTATGCATCTACATAGGCGGAAACTAGCTTAAAAAGCGGAAGCCAACTTAAATCAGAACTGAAGAACCTGGAGGACTCCATCCGTAACCTGGAATGGACATCCTCCAATGGTCTAAGATACTCGAAAAAGTTCCTCAGAACTTACGCCTTAGAAGAATAAAAGATTTTCCTTGATTTAAGTAAGAACAATCTTTGGATTGTCACGAGGTTTCTAACAAGACACTGTCCCCTCAACGAACACCTCAGTAGATTGAAGCTGAGAAACAACGGCGAATGCAGATTCTATGGGGAAAATGGGGAAACACAGGAACACCTTATCAGTGCGCCTTATCAGTGCGCCGAGACGACTATTCTTCAACTGTTCGTACCACAAATTTTGGTACGGCTGATGTCGAAGATGGAGAGCTGACCTCTGTGGAGCCGTCTCAGATACTAGCTTTTGTCAAAGCCCTGAGACTGTATGATGAGTTACCCGTTATAACTCAAGAAAGGTGAACACACAATAGATCTGTAAGGTCGCGGTGATTAACCCCCTCCTAAACATTATACATGCATCTGCATTTTTACAAGCTTATTCAGAAATAAAAAATCCTACTCACCGCAAAAGATTTTCTTTTGGGAACTATTTCAATACTTTCAAGACCATTACTACTCTCATTTTTTGCATCATTCAGGGCATTCTTCATATTAACCATTGTCTCTTTATTCGATTTCTTGATATTATTCAAAATTTCCTCCTTTACTTCAAGTACATCATCTTTTTTATTTACTTTTTTGGTCATATTATTAACATTATTTGTATTTGCATCATTAAATAGCAGAATAGCTTTCTTCTCAGGCGGTCCCGTTATTTCGGCAGGTAGAACTGCTATCACGGGAGTGGCAGGGTGGGTCTCAGAAGTTATACTGAGAGGTATGTCGTCTTGAAGTCTCCAGTTTCTGAGCAAGTTTAATATGTATACTAAATTAGGCATTGTTGTTGGTTAAATTGTTATGTAAATTTAGTTGAATTGTGTTAACAAAGTAATCTGAAATAAAAGATATATGCAAATTATATTGGAACATTTTACTCAAATTATTCTTGAACTTTATGACTTCTGGTAGAATATATTTTGTCCACATCCTGTGGATTCGTTTAATAAAATAAGTAATTTAAAAATAATTTTATCAACTGCAGTATTTTGTCTCTTGTAAATAGCTTTATTTTTATTGGAGATGTTCGCTTTTCAAGAAGACGCAATTTTAGCATTAAAAGTAAAAGCTTTTGCTTTTGGTCCTAATCAACAAACCAATGAAATACTGTTTACTGATTTTGTAATATCACCGTCATTGAAAAGTCATGTTATTATTGTATGTTGGTAGTTACTCTAGCAGAAATGGATTCCAGTTCAGAGGTTGATCTCTATCTTCATTAAACCAATTAACTAAGTACGTTAACAGTAACTAACAACGGTAAACTGAGGATAGCTAAACTAGGATTGTTAATGACTTTTCAAAAACAATATACACTACTTCATGCGTACGTTGATTAGATTCGATTAGCACCAAATCCGCGGATAAAAATTTTACGTTTGTATGGCAGACCGTTTGTACGGGCCAAATCCGCAGACTTGATTTGTCAGATTATATTGGTCTAAGATACGATCAAAGGATAAAGTTCGCGGACTTGTAACGCTCTTGCTTTCTAAGCGAATATACGGCAATCTATATTCATAATAAACAATTATCTTCATAAAAACTGCTATAAAACATGTAGTTTTGTCCCAAATGAGAAGATTTAATCAGTAAACTATCGTCAGGCCAGATTGGGCCATCCAAAATAGATAGTCTTGGTACTTGACAGATCAAGTCCGCAGACCAAATCCACAGATTAAATATGTTGGTGTATAGGGGGCTATTGAAATGAAACGAAAAACAAACTATCGAGCAAAGATGCATCTTGACGATAATGTGGTTGTTATTTTTCTTACTTTGTTAAACAATGTCACAGAATGTTTCAAACTTCCTCCAAAACATCATCATTTTAATTTGCCTCGGATAATAGATATATAAGAACTGTAATCTTTAATTTAAAAAGAGACTAAGAAGCAAAAAACTCAAATAATTCAGCTACAGATTACTTACAAAAAACTCAAATAATTCAGCTACAGAAAATTACAAAAATCGTCCCAATTAGCAAAATATATTGAACTTTAAAATATATGAAAATTTTTAAATTGTCCGTTTTTCGATCCGGTCAGTAAAGTATAATAATTTAATTCGTGCATTCAGTTTTTTAGCATATACCTAGTGCGTCTCAAAAGTGGCTCACCCCCTATAACTTTTTTATTTTTTCAGATAAAAAAACGAGATTTGGTATGTTAGTATATGACATACATTAGGATTAGTTGACGTATTCAACTGTTTTTGGTCACTTCCTGTTTCACCCAAAATGAAATAATTACAGTAAATGACTGCAACTTTTGATTTTTAAATGATACCCTCGGTATTTTTTACTTTTTTCAATAGAAAATGACACTCTTGAGAGAATGACATCTCATATGTCAACTTTTGACATTTTCGCATATGGTTTACTTGAAATTGTAACATGCGGTTCATAACGACAATTTGACTCGAAATACCAAGTGTCTGGTACCAAATTATTCCTTAGAAAATGTTTTTCCCAAATATGGTAATGAGACACCCTTGTTCCGTTAGAAAAAAATGAGATATGATTAAATTACGATTTGGGCATCTTTTAACCGGCCAGGACAAAACACGAAAAACATTAGACGATCAAACCTATTTTCCCAAGGCTCCTTGATTAAAAATTGCTGTTTTTAACATGGCCGTGGCACTCTAGACTAAAATTTAAAATACGATTTTTTTAAGCAAAAATGTTAAAAGTTGACATATGATATGTTATTTTATTCAGAGTGTCAGTTTCTAGTCATTTCCGGTGAAACAGGAAGTAACCAAAAACTGTTGAATACGTCAATCAATTCTAATTTATGTCATATACTAACATACCGAATCTCGTTTTCTTTATCTGAAAAAACAACAAAGTTATAGAGGTGAGCCACTTTTGAGACGCCCCGGTAAAAGTACATATTTCTTCTATTTGTTAAAAACCTATTGATACTAAATAATAATACTAATATAAGATACTGATTTTACGTATAGTAACTATGTAGAAATACCGTATGTTCGAAAAAAACGACGTCCAGTTCGCTTGGATATAACGATCGATAACATTTCCCTATATAATCTTACATATAAAATGAGAGCGTTCTTCATTTCATAGCTATCGCCGACGCCGTTTTATTTTCGATCATATTGTATATCTCTTAATGATTTATTTGATTACTATTAATTTCGAGATTCAGTGTCCAGTCAGCTACATTTTATAATGGTTGTTTGTCTACTAATAACACTATGAATAGCCGTACGTGTTTAAAAATTAATAAGTACAGAATTTAATTTAGGTTCTAGTCAATACTATCCCGGATAATTTTTTAATTTAAGTGTGTCATGCAACAGAGAAAACCGGAATGATGGAAGCACTTTAGTTAATTCAACTGGGGAATATATTTTTATTAGATGTTTTTTTTTTATTTTTATCTTCCTGAAGTTGTCGATGCCTAAAATCAATTAACCAATTAACTGGTACTGTTGTTTTGTTTTACTTAGTGATTGGTTTCGCAATATTTTGTAACAAAACGACATGCCTGGTATTAGGATCTATTTGATGGCAAACAATAATGATATCAGACGTTAATTTTTGAAGATAAATTGTATTAATATTAGGTTTGCTCTTAATACACAATTAACAAATAGTTTGTTCAAATTAAATAGCACATTTTAATATAGTAGAGCTTTAAATTTCACACAATTTCATAAGATCATCGTAAAATACCAATCGAAAAAAAGGCGTCAAAGACGGCTGGTGCATGAATGATATTTTGGCGAGGTCAATCTCTAGACGTCATTTGCTAAGAATTGACATAAAATTTATCAAATATTAACCAGATCCACAAATCTGTTTCCAAAAAAATATATTTTTTCTCGAATTTTAAACCATGTCATTTAAAAATCATTTTTACTCGATATAAAAATAAATTACAACCTTTTTAAGGACTACTGGCTGTAAGCGCCATTAAAAAATTAAGAAGAGTACAGTTCAAGTAAATTACGTCTAGGGCTGGACCTCGCCAAAATTATTATCGATTGTCATTCCCCAGCCGTTTTTGACGCTATTTTTTTTTCATCTTATGGCACAATAATGTTATATTCTATATTTAAAGAAAAATTCAGTATAATTTCATCTAGTAGGCTTATTTTGGTGATATTTAACCAATTTGTAGCTAAACTATTTGACTTTTTACCCTCATTTCGAATTTTCTTGGGGGTTATGTAAACTTTTAACTGGAACACCTTGTATATTATTGCATTTCTGGCTTCCTTTCTGATAACTTACTATCACCCCCATTTGACTATTATACGAGAAAAAAAAGAAAATATTACTTTGGCGAATGTTTGAATCACCCTGTTGAATGGTTTAACGAAGTAAGAGATTTGAAAACCATTTTGTCAATTACCTGTGTACAGATAGGTATTCGTTTTTGAAAAAAAAGCGTGACAATTATTATTAACAATTTTAGCATTAAAAGCGCCCTTTTTTTGGCCCTCATTAGTGTTTCCAAACCGGGATCCCTATATTTATCTCCGAAATCCTATATACAGGGTTGTTCACCACATACGACACGGAGTATTGTAGCTAAACGATGAGAATTTTACAAATTGTAAGTTATGGGTTCGATGAAGGACTATTAGAGGTACAATTTAAAAATAATTTTACAAGATACAGAGTGTCCCAAATAAGTAAAAAATATCAAAGTTGTATTTTTTTAAATGGAACACCCTGTATATTATTACATTTTTAGTTTCTACGATTAAAATAAAGGTAAATTTGATTAAGGTTTATTATACTTAAACCTTACCGTTTTTGAAATATTTTCAATTTTGTGAAATTGCAGTAAAAATTTTAAGGCTTCATTTCTCCCAGGGCATCAAAGTTTTTAATACTAAATATTTACTGAAGTTTATTTACTGATCAGTTATTGTGTTGCAATAATAAAAATAATACTACCTTATACAGAGTGTCTAAAAATTTATTTTAAATAATTATTAGTTTCAAACGGCAATAACTTGTTTAATTTAAATGGAACACCCTGTATATTTTACGAGAATCAGATGCACAATTTAATTGTTTATCAAATTATATTATACCATTTTTTACCTATCTCTTTAAGTTTCCGTAGAAAATGCATTTTCTTGTAATTTAGAACTTATTTATCAATATACCCATGGACTATTGACATTTTAGATTATTTTTAAAGATGTACCAAATTTTTAAAGAGTACAGACACTAATATTGTCGATATAATTGCATACAAATGGGCTAGTAATATTATCGTTTCGCTAAAAACTATAATATTACTAGTCTGTACATTTTGTACATTTGTTGCTTTAAAAACAATCTAAAATGTCAATATTCCATGGATATATTGATAAATGAGGTCTAAATTATAAGAAAATGCATTTTCTACGAAAACTTGAAGGGATAGGTAAAAAATGGTATAATACAATTTGATAGACAATTTAATTGTGCATCTGATTCTCCTAAAATATATAGGGCATTCCATTTAAATTAAAGAAGTTATTGCCGTTTGAAGCTAATAATTATTTAAAATAAATTTTTAGACACTCTGTATAAGGTAGTATTATTTTTATTATTGCAACACAATAACTGATCAAATATTTTTAAATTGTAGCTCTAATAGTCCTTCAACGAACCCCAAACTTACAATTTGTAAAAATCTCATCGTTTAGCTACAATACTCCGTGTCCTATGTGGTGAACAACCCTGTATAAAATTTAAATACCCAATCTAAAATGATTCGACTTTATACACTTTAAGTTATTTTTTGTAAACACTTCTGGGGGGCGTTAATCCTAACGGAAACTACTTGTCAGAAGTTAGGTTTACAGATATACAAATTTGCCTAACGAACAAAAAGTTATTTTTTAACAGAACGTCAATGGTTTTTGTAGACGTATCTGTTTTAAAAAACTAAAGCGTTCTCGAATAGTTGAATTTAAATATTTTAAATTGTTTTTTTTTCTTTATTTTTTGTATTTTTTTTTGCTTCCAACGACGGAAAGAGATAAACTTTCCGAAACGTTAAGCATTTTTTTGTTCGTTAGGCAAATTTGTATATCTGTAAACCTAAATCCTATAAAACAAGACAAAAAAACACTCTTAAACAAGTAGTTTCCGTTAGGATTAATGCCAGAAGTGTTTACAAAAAATAACTATTTTATTTTGTAGATTTTCTTGCAGTGGCGAAATACCCATATAGGATATTTTGGAGGTACCAAATATGAATGTTACTTTCTTTTGTATATTTTGATAAATCTCTTTTCTCATTTTCTTTTTCACAGATGTAGCTACATTTTTATTAAGTATTTCTTTATATTAAATTTCTCATTCTGATGTCAATTTCGGGATCCCGGGATTTCGGGATTTCAAGACGAGATCCCAATCCCGAAAACTGGAAACCCTAGACCTCATCAATACATCTATGAAATAGTGTTTATCGTTTTTGTAATGTCACTCTCAAATTAAGAGAAATCATTCTTTTAGTCCTCACAAATACATTAGTAAATTCCAGAATAACTATAATAATCCACAATTTATTAACATTGTGTCAAATAATGCAATTTCTAGTACAAACGGAAAAATACAAATTTAAGTATAATAATTCAGAAATTATAAGTTATAGTTTAGCAATTTATAAGAATTAGTATTCTTTTAACAGGATCAAAAAATAATATAAAATGTTTATTCCAAACTTTTGTATAATGAAAGTGATGAAAGTTTCTTTATAGTGCGTAATTTCAAACATATAGCTTCTGAAATAAAAATACGCATCATATTATAGGTAATAATTAGGCAATTAATAATAATTCAAGGCAAATCGCTATTAAGTACGACAAACCGGTAGATATAATTAAATAAAATAATACTTAATTTAAACAGATTTTATATTTTGTCATGTTTTTCTTAATATTTTTAATATTTGATAACAAAAACAAAAATAATACGTTGTTATATACTAGCCATCTAATAATAATCCAAAGTAATATAATTGTTAATGTTAAAATACTAAAAATATAAATTAGAATTTTTTTAGGATAATTTCGTATGTATCTCGAACCTCAGTTCTAAAAATTCTAAAAAAATACATAAGAAATTCTTTACGATAAAAATGGTGTTAAATATTAAACTAATTAAACAATAATTAAAAAAATATATTCATTTCTAAACAGAGGGAAAATTTAACGTACTTACCCAGTAATGACAAATCCTTTAATAAAAACAACAGACTGTCATTAATTAAATAAACCATTAAATAAAGCGTAAACTAACCTATTGATATTTAATCCACTCTTTTCACAACTCTATTATTCCATCATTTCCACAGTCCGACTGATGGCTTTTGATACTTCATCATTGCACATCGGCCAACGAGCTCGTAGAACTGGAATGCAAATTTAGGAATTTTCGATATATTTATCGTTTATTTATTATTTTTGTTTGTTTTTTGTTTATAAATAAGTTCAAAAGATATTGAGTTTAAATGTATTAAGCTCTTTGAACGTCATCTGGATAAATTTAAAGTATCTAAATATTGTGGATTTTCTGAAAATTCTGAGACTGATTCTCAGTATTCTATAAACGGGTTTAAGGAATGGTTTCAATTAAAATGTTCATACATATTCTTAGTTCAGAATTTATATACCGGGTGCGTCTCAAAGGGGCTCACCCCTATAACTTTTTTATTTATTCAGATAAAGAAACGAGATTTGGTATGTTTGGTATATGACATAAATTAGGATTGAATGACGTATTCAACTGTTTTTGGTCACTTCCTGTTTCACCGGAAATTACTAAAACTTTTGATTTTTAAATAGCACCCTCGGTATTGCTTTACTTTATTCTATTATAACTTTTGACATTTTCGCTTTAAAAAAAATAGTATTTTAAATTTTAATCTATAGTGCTATGGCTGTGTTAAAAACACTAATTTTTAATCAAGGAGCCTTGGAAAAATAGATTTGATCGTCTAATTTGGCACCACACACTTGGTCTTTCGAATCAAATTGTCTGAACAGTTTTATTTGTATTCATTTTTGTTTTACACCTGCCCACGTATTATTTGTAATCGGGTTCCCATCTGTTACCTATAATTTTTGTTAAATCTATATCGGTCGATAAAAGGTATTTTCTTTTTCTGTCAATCAAGTTTATCGATCAGTAAAGATGTTTTCTAAATGTAATGTTGATCTCCTCGACAACGAAAAACAAATAATATTTTTTTTTAATAACTTGTCAAATAACTTGTCTGTTAAGATTCGCCTTGAATCAATGTAAAAAACCCTTTTGCCACCAAGGCCTTGTAATACTTGTAACCAAATACAGTCCTAGTACATTAAATAAATATTCAAAAATTCAATAGTGCATCCATCATACACCGGTAGGCGTAGAAGTTTCTCATCCAAGCAATTTCCTTGGAAGCAAGTAGAAAACTATCCTCATTGTCCTTATGATCCGCATGTTACAATTTCAAATAAACCATATGAGAAAATATTCAGAGTGTCATTTTCTATTGAATTAAGTAAAAAAATACCGAGGGCGCCATGTAAAAATCAAAAGTCGTAGTCATTTCCGGTGAAACAGGAAGGGACCAAAAACAATTGAATACATCAATTAATCCCAATTTCATATAATAACATACCAAATCTCGTTTTTTATCTAAAAAAATAAAAACGTTATAGGGATAAGCCACTTTTGAGACGACCCGGTATAATATATATATTTTCGGTAAATTTAAGCAGATTTTCTAAAAATTAGAACGTTTATGGTGGCCAAAAGAAAATATGAAAAATTTCAGATTTAAAAGTTTTTTTGTACAATCTGCGAACTATTAGGACTAGTACCACTGGAACATCAAAAATCAAAGTATTTCAATCAAAAAAGTTTTTTTTTTGTAAAATACCATTATTTTTCTAAAACGATAGATAGAGGTAACAGAAATATATCAACCACAAAGATATACCGTGCTGGCAACTTTTACTTTTGGGTCGGTATATTATTTACATGCACGGAAGTAAATCGCATAGTTATCTTATTAAATCGGAGTGAGAGAAATGCGACGGTGTACTGTTGCGGCGTTGCCACAATTTGACGGTACGCCTTTCCCTATCAAGTAAAGTAAAATTACGATCGAAAACCGCTTATTTTTAAAAGACCTTTTTTTCGAAAAGGTAACTAGATAAAATCGTTAGGATGTCCATTTGTTTATAACGAGAAAACGTAAGATACTCTCTTAGACTCTGTTAGATATTATGTAAATAGTCAATATTTGACCTACATTTAAATACATCAGCTAATGACTGAATTTTAGGTTATGGTTATCCAATATATTTGAGATTTTACTCAAAACAGTAAACCTCTCACAAAACTAAGAAATAGGCAAATATAAGGTAAGCCTGTAAAAATACTTTTAATATTCAAATAGAAGTATCAATTATTTTTTATAAAAACAAAGAGTGTGAGATACAAAAACAGAGGAGTTTAAATTCTTAAAAAATAATAAAAATAGTACCTAAATAATTCAGATAGCATATGAATTTTTAACAAATACACATGGGTATTCAAGTGTAGTTCTGTCAAGAATCGTAGTGAAATGAAGTGTTGTTAAGTGTAGTGTTGCGCTTTTAGGTAAAGTGATAAAAAGACGCTCTAAGCTAATTACACCGATCTGCTATCTACCGGAGCCCCGTTTTGTAATGATAGATAAGTTTTTTACTTTTAAACCGAATTTCATTTTTAAATCTAGTTGATGTGTCAACACTGGGTGTCAAACAAGCTGAGATCCGTGTAATCTGGTATAATTACTTGGTACTCACGGGTGATTATTTATCGACTGTTGTCAAAGACTCTCAAAATGTTGCATTTTTAAAAATTTTCAAAGTTAAATATATTAATATATTAAATAAGATATTTTTAATTTATTTTAAAAACGGCAAAGAAAAAATACGTTTCTTTTGACCAGATCTACCACACCTTAAAATACTTTCACTTATGTCTGAGACACCGTGTGTATTGCACACCCTGACAATTTGCATAAGGTAAAATCTGAATTGGTATCAATCATCAGCCTAGGCTTAGTTTTTGAAAAAATAGATAATGTTTCAAATATAATTTTTAAACTGCTTTTGGGGTAAAATGCAGGTTGTTTCACTAATGATTTATACTAGAGTGTACCTGCGACTTCGTTCGCGTCGAATTAATCATTTGTAATGGTGACGATAAAGTAAAGCAAGAATTTCCATTAACATTCAAACTGGAGCAGAATCGTGGTTAATCAATTACCCAACTTTATGAAACACCCTGTATGATTTTTTAAAAAATTTCAAAATGTGTACAAAAATAAAATAAATTATGCGTGTCCAAGCGTTTTCCCGAAAGACTAACCTTTTTTTTAAATATCAAAGATTGTAATATTTGAGGGGCGTTTTCACCCTCTTGGAATTTGAGATTCGAAAAACCCCTCCTTATCGAACCTCTACACCCCACAGTCAATCAGTTTGCCAAAAATCAGCTTTACACGTCAAGCAGTTTAAGCAGAATCGTGATTACTCAATGGTCATATTTTATGAAGCACTCTGTATAAATTTTTAAAAAATCTTAAAATATGTAAAATAACAAAATACAATATACGTGTTTAAGAGTTTTTTTTCGAAAAACTCACCGGTTTTTAAATAAAAAATATTCTAATATTTGAGGGGTGGTTTCACCCCTTTAGAATTCGAGTTTCGAAAAATCCCTTCTTATCGAACCTCTACACCCTAAAGTCAATCCGTTTTCCAAAAATCAGCTTTTTATGTCAAGCGCTTTAAGCAGGATCGTGATTAATCTATGACCAGAATTTTCAAAACACCCTGTATACGTTTTTAAAAAATCTTAAAATATGTAAAAAACAAAATAAAATATACGTGTTTAAGCGTTTTTTCGGAAACTTAAACGTTTTCGGTAACTTAACGTTTTTTAAATAAAAAATATTGTAATATTTGAGGGGTGGTTTCACCCCCTTGGAACTGAAATTTCGAAAAATCCCTTCTTATCAAACCTCTACACCCTAGAATTAACCTGTATGCCAAAATTGAGCTTCTTACGTTGAGTGGTTTGAGCAGAGTCACTTAAGGATTTTATATATTTAGTTTGGATTCTAATTTCTGTAATTATAAAAAGTAGAACGGGCTTCTAACCCTGCGAACTCGTTGTCTGAACAACCAAAATTTATTAGGAAAAAATCAACTCTGTCACTTAACGATGTGTTATCGCAAGTAACGAGCCTAGACAGATGAGTTTTTCTCGAACACTCTCCTAGGAAGACCTCCAAATCGAGAAAAGAAAACATAGAACGTCGCATCGTTTGGCAGAAAAAAGATTTTTCTATTTTCCAGTCAATATTTCTTTTCGTCCGCTGTTTGCACAGCAAACATTCTAATTTCCTTTTAATCGTATTAACACTGGATGATTAATAAACTGGAAATATCTTTTTTTAGTTTGTTTGATTTGTCGGGAGAGAGAAAAAAATTGCTGCGTATGTTCTATAAACAAATAATGGAAAATGTTTGTTTATAGATTAATTCATTTTTGATTCCTAATACAGGACTTACGTCCTGAAATCAAAAAATATATTAGGTATTCACTTTAGATGGTCTATACTTTAAACGAACGCATTAAACAAGTTGCAACAGAGACACCTTAGACAACTCTTAAGAATCCGGTGGTTCCATCATGTCTCAAAAGTATCGGTCCTTGAAAAAGCTAACTGCGAGAGTATTCAAGTCATGGTTACAAAATCCCGCTTAAGATGGGCTGGTCACGTATGCAGAATGCAAGAAAACCGCATACCAAAATCTCTGCTTTAGGGTGAGCTTGTAGACGGTAAGAGGAAGCCGGGTGGACAACTCAGAGATATAGACATAAGGAGAATGAGCTTCGACGAGTGCGCATCCAAAAATCTTGTTATGCCTACATGGGCGCCATGTTAGTGTTTAGGCTTATAGGGGAAATCAAAAAGTAATAACAGCAGACCGTTCTGACATTTCATGGAGAATATCACAACCATCAAGATTCGCTAATGACATAGTCCTAATTGCTAATAGCCCTAAAGAACTACAAGCTACAAAATGAACTTAGCAAAAAGTAAAATACTGTACAATGAACTAGTGGACAGGAAGGCCATGCTAATAAATAACACAGCACTGGGAATTGTAGAAGAATACATGTATTTGGGACAACTAATACACAGCTCGGGATCTCTATTACCAGAAATCAACAGAAGAATTAAGTTGGCATGGAGTACTTATTGAAAACTCAATCATATGCAAATCTAGAATGCCACTTTATCACACAAGAAGAAAACTTTCAACCAATGTATACTACTAGTGATGACCTATGCATGCAAAACCTGGACACTTAAAACTGACATCATAAGGAAACTGCACATCGCACAAAACTCAATAGAACGAAATATACTGGGACCCTAAAAGAATAGAGTGGATACGATAAAAGACTCAGGTAATAGATGTCATCCACAGAGTCAAATCCCTCAAGTGGCAATGGGTAGGACACCTGGCAAGAAGGACGGACAATAGATGGTCCACAAAATAAATCTAAATATGTGAGAAAGGCTACATCATAATTGGAAATGGTTGAATAAGCTGAAAATTGAAAATGATGATGATCGTGATAAACTTTTCTACTATTCTGAACTGTTTCTAGTGTTTTTTTTTTGTGTAGAAAATCATTTTTGTTAGTGTTTTAGCTGGTATAGCCAATTAGTGTTTCAATTAGTGATAGTTCTTTATTTAGTATTTTATTTTTATTATATAGACTTTTAATCATGTCTTGTACTGTAAAAGAGTGCAAGAATAACAGGAACTGGTCTTCATACAAACATTAGTTTTCACTTGTAAGTTATATTTATGTTATAGTACTTATTTGTTAACCTAATATTATATAAATAATATTAGGTTAACAAATATAACCTAATATTATAAAAATTAAATACATTAAAAAATGAAATGTATTGCTCGTATTTTTCAAATATATATTTTGATTATTTCATATTCTTATTATATAGTCATTACAATGATATACTTAATCACGTAGTAGAAGGATACTACATAAATATGTTTCAAGATTAATTAAGATATTATTTGTATATATTTGTATATATTGTTATTGTAACTATGCAATAATTATGTGTGGTGATCTGGTGATATATTAACATATAAGTAAAACTATTCAGTTTTTGTTTTATTCCCTGAAAAATATTGTAACTCAACAAATTTGTAACACAATAAATTTGAAAAATTCTCATAATGTTAGAGATTGCATTTCTTTCTATTTTTTCTTTAGTTTCCTGGTTTCCAATATTTATTTGAAGGAAAAATGTTTTAAAAACATCAAACATCCAAAATTATTTTCAATAAACGAAAATAATAACTAAAACAAACTTCTTAAAATATTTATAGTAAGCTTTTATATACAAAATTCCTATGATAGAAGTATACTAAAATACTTATTTACTTTTTTTATAGATATAATACCGCAACTGTATTACCGCAGCTAATATAATTAATCTTAATATATCACTGTGAAATCACTAACCACTCTAGTATGATCATTACATTTTGACTTCCCCCTATAGACCTAAGCATGAACATGGCGGCCATAGGGATCTTCATTACTGCGCAACTTCAAGCTCATTCTCCTATCTCTATATCTCTGGGACAATCCGGACAACTCAAAAGGCACAAGGACATTTTCCACGAAAATTTAAAGGGGATTAACATGCAGAATCATTCGGAAGAAGCAGTTCACAATAGAACTCAATGGAGAAGAATTGTAAACTCAGTTAACAGCGACAACCAAAAAGTAAAGAGGCAACAAAGCAATGAGATTTTTGAATGTCCGGAGTGCGGTAGGCAAATAACATCACGTATCGGGCTTTTCAGTCACAGAAAAGCTCATGAAAGAAAACGCCTTGCGTGACCATCTTTTGATGCGTGTCGAATACTCGTCAGCGAGTAATGGCAGTATGTATGTCTATACTTACTTTGCTATAAATATCGTAATCTTAAATCGCACAGGATGTTCAAAATTCTACACGAAACTTTCTAAAATATAAAATAATTTGTATATTTTTTTTATTTATTAATAAACACATTGTATATTAATTTTTTATTAGATGGAGAGTTAAAAAAATATTTTTTTTTGTATTTAAAGTATTTCAAAATTCTTAATGGTTTCCCAGATTGCGTGTATCTGGGAATTATTTCAAATGGGACATTCAACGGTAAAATACAAAAGAAAAATAATTGGCTTTGATAAAAAAATTACTGTGGAAAATGCCATATAAAATAAAAAAAAAATGAAATACTCTAAATACAAAAAATGTTCGTTTTTTAATTCCCCATCTATTGAAAAAATAATATACAGGGTGTATCATTTAAAATAAAAACGAAGAAAAATTATTTTATATTTAGAAAGTTTGGCGTAGAATTTTGGAAACATCCTGTATTAGTTACTATTACCATATTTATAGCAAAATAAGTACAGACCATCTAAAGTAAATAACTAATTTAGTTTTAATTTCAGGACAGTTCTTGTATTTTTAATAATTTTTTTATGAAAGGCTAAAAATATATATTTTTTATTTATTTATTAATATTTCTGAAACTATCGAAATAAAGCAATATCTTAGAAGTAATCTGAAGGGAAACCAAAAATGCAATAATATACAGGGTGTTCCATTAAAAAAAAATCATCCCGATTCACTCACACTTTTTTGAGCCACCCTATGGAAGTTAAAATATTTCCCCGAAATACATCTTAGTACGTACTTTAGGTTTGCACTTATACAAAATTCCCAAGTTTTTATTCTAGGAGCTACAGATGAGCTACAGATGCTCGACACCCTTTTGCCGGACCATGTGTATACCCTTATAGTCATCTACAGCGATTATCCATTAGCGTTGCTAAGTTATGCAAAATTTCTTTAGCTAAGAGAACAATCTATACTAATATATAAAATCCTTAAGTGACTGACTCACTGATTAATCACGAACCTGCTCAAACCACTCAACGTAAGAAGCTCAATTTTGGCATTCAGGTTGATTCTAGGGTGTAGAGGTTTGATAAGAAGGGATTTTTTGAAATTCCAGTTCCAAGGGGGTGAAACTGTCACCAATCACCCCTCAAATATTACCATATTTTTTTATTTACAAAACGGTCAAGTTTCCGAAAAAACACTTAAACACGTATATTTTATTTTGTTTTTTACATATTTTAAGATTTTTTAAAAATGTAAACAGGGTGTTTCGAAAAATCTGGTCATTGATTATTCACGATCCTGCTTAAAGCTCTGGACGTAAAAAGCTGATTTTTGGAAAACGGATTGATTTTAGGGTGTAGAGTCGATAAAAAGATATTTTTTGAAACTCGAATTCTAAGGGGGTGAAACCACCCCTCAAATATTAGAATATTTTTTACTTAAAAACCCGTAAGTTTTTCGGAAAAACCATTAAACATTTTATTTTGTTGTTTTACATATTTTAAGATATTTTAAAAATTTATACAGCGTGTTTCATAAAATATGACCATTGAGTAATCACGATTCTGCTTAAACTGCTTGACGTTTAAAGCTGATTTTTGACAAACGGATTGACTGTGGGGTGTAGAGGTTCGATAAGGAGGGGTTTCTCGAATCTTACATTTCAGGAGGGTGCAAACGCCCTTCAAATATTACAATATTTGTTATTTAAAAAACGGTTAGTCTTTCGGGAAAACGCTTGGACACGCATAATTTATTTTGTTTTTAACATATTTTAAAATTTTTAAAAAAATCATACAGGTTGTTCCAAAAAGTTGGGTAATTGATTAACCACGATTCTGCTTAAACTGCTTGATGTAAAAAGCTCTTATCTTTGGCAAACAGATTTTTCGAAAGTAAAATTCCAACGAGATGAAACTACCCCTCAAAAATATTACCAGTTAATATAATAATATCACCAGATTGTTTTTTCTCATGCTGAAATAAATGTGAGAAAATTTTATCCAGTTTGTATGTTAATGGAAATTCTTGCTTTGCTTTATCATCACCATTACAAATGATTAACTCGGCGCGAACGAAGTCGCGGGTACACGCTAGTTTGGTATATAAATATTCTAAATAACTCTCTAAATATTACAACTCCATTTAAATATTGGGAACAAATGAGATATAATAGAAATACAATTATTCTAAATTTTCGTATATTTTTTATAAACCAAATTTAAAAAACAAAACTTTTTTTAGATCATTTCAGTAAATTAATAAACCATGAATATATTTTGAACATAATAATATAATGTTTAATATCATGAAAATCAAGCTTTACTAATAAACTTTTAAGACTTTATCAACAAATGCGTTAGGTAAAGCATATATAACTAACAATACGAAAACAACAAAAAGAACGCAGAAACAGCATTTTATTATCTTCCATTTCCATTTCTTTAACACTACATATTTGCAGGATTTTACTGGATTTGTAAACCAGGCAAATGAGGTATCGGGTCTCCTGCAAAAAAAAAATAGTTTCAGTAGGGTTAGTTGGGGTAACGTAACGTAAGTAAACGATTTTAACAAGGTATAACTTTGAAACTTTGCTGTTTGCACTGAAAATTCGAAAAGGGTATATTTTAAGACACTTTAAGTAAAGTGTTACCTATTACTTAATAGATGCTTTCATAGAGAGCTAGAAATTTGCAATAGACTGCAAAAAAAGCTCGTTTACATTTTCCCCAGAGAAAAATTAAAAAAAAGCTAAGAAACAACAACGAATGCAGATTCTGTGGTGAAAACGATAATCATTTGTGTCATAAGCTTTGGTAAGGCTAATATTGGAAAGAACTAACCTTTGTAAAACCGTCTGCATGATGAGTTATAACTTAAGAAAGGGGGACACAATCACAAAGGTCGCGATGATAAACTTACCCCCTCCCATACAATCTACAATCTACAAATTAAGTCAAATAACAAAAGAACCTACAGCTCATACCAAATAAACATTTAGTCACGTGATTAAGCTTCACTGGTACAGCGTTGCTTACTTTTATATATTTTCTTTTAATCAAAATATTTTATACCCCAGTTAAAATAAACAAAGAAAGGGGGTTGAATAACAATAATTCGCATAGAGCTGAAAATTGGTACAGGTCTTAAATACACTTTTATAAATGATATCTGAAAAATCCCCACCCCTCTTACGTCTGCTAAAAAAATGATTCAAGGTCAAAAGTCAAAAATATGTTTTTTTTTTCTTTTTTTGCTTTAAACAGTAAGCGCTATCGCAAAAGTACCTTAAACAAATGTTGTAGGCCATTAAATTTTCTACAATAATGGTTCTTATACTTTTTTCTTACGAACCACCATTCCTGAGATATGGCGATTTCAAACATCGAAAATACTAATATGCACACATACTGATATGCTCGGCCGGTATTCATCATAGGAGACTCAATTTAATAAAAATATTGTAACGGGTTTCGCCCATATAAATTGAAACACGTAATGATTTAATTGATTGCGCAGACGTATTCAAAAAATTGACTCTTCTCCGAGCTCTTCTCCATAAGTCATCATCACAAGTGGAATTCGCTTGCTTCTTGCTATATATGGTGCTCTAAAAAAATTGATTCTATAGACAAGTATAGATATTTAAGTTTTGTTAAAAATACTCGGAACAATAAAATGGTACAACTTTCTTGTCTTCCTCCAACATCTGCTTCTGCCTGTCAACACTTATATCGTATATACGATCAAGTTCAATTGTGGCTAGGTAATCAACTGAACCCAGAAAACTGGGGTTGGAGATTTATAGATAATACTTTGGAGCAGATTAACACTTTACTTCCACCTGCTTCAGAAAAACTACTTAACACAATTTTTTGCAATTGCAAAAAGGGTTGTAGCGCAAACTGTGGTTCTAAAAGAGTCGGATTGTTTTGTACACCAATATGTACTAATTGTCAAGGTCAGTCTTGCTACAATATTGACTTAAATACAGATGAGGAGACAACTGACACATCTGTCATAGATGGATTTCCAGATATTCCGCAAGAAGATGAGAAAGAAGAAAGCGAAGAAGACATTATTGTTGAAGTATCATTTTAAGATTACCACTCGGATTAAAATTCTCCAAAATCAACAATAATCCGTTCGACTATAATCATTACCAAGAGCACTGTTTTTTAAAATTAATAGTATAATGTCTAATAAAACTTAACCACAATAGATCGTGGACTAGGCCTACAGGGGAAACCACGTTAAAAAAAACTCGTCAAATACACTACCTCACAGGTGGTGCGGAAATGTGTGCATATTTTGAAAAATACTAGCTTTTCAACTTTTGAAATCGCCATATCTCAGGAATGGTTGTTCGTAAGAAAAAAGTATAAGAACCATTATTGTAGAAAATTTAATGGTCTACAACATTTGTTTAAGGTCCTTTTACGATAGCGCTTACCGTTTAGGAGAAAAAAAAAGCAAAAAACATATTTTTGACTTTTGACTCTGAATAATTTTTTTTAGCAGACGTGGGAGGGGTGGGGATTTTTCAGATATCATTTATAATAATGTATTTAAGACCTGTACCAATTTTCAGCTCTTTGCA
The DNA here is from genome assembly GCF_002938485.1 of Sitophilus oryzae. Classification (NCBI taxonomy): domain Eukaryota; kingdom Metazoa; phylum Arthropoda; class Insecta; order Coleoptera; family Curculionidae; genus Sitophilus; species Sitophilus oryzae. Next base: position 2,340,186 of record NW_022145685.1, on the reverse strand, counting down.
AATTATTGTTAATTGAAATGTCTATTTTGACTGGGGTATTAGGAAACAAATATAAATTAGTTATAAATATATAAACAGTTATTATTTACATCAACAAAGCTCACAAAGGGTATACTCGTAAAGAGCCATTATTACCGCTTTCCCGTTCAAAATATTCTAATAAAGTTGCGATAAGTTTTTTACGGCTATTAAACTGTCTTGTACACTACACACTAAAAAATGTACTAAAAAGAACAACGTTCGACTGCAAGGTCTTCTAATAAACATTTTCAAGCTTAAAGTATCACAACACTATTTATTTAAACCAAAAACTCGTAATACAAAACTAAAGTGTCAAAACGAATGATCATGTCAGGAAATAAATAAATAAATGCGGCAACTTGACATTTTTTACATCAGAACTACCACCTGAATCCTCAGCGCGAAATTTAAATTGCAGTTAGTCAGCACGGCGCCGAAATGGTCCTGTTCCCAGAAGAATCCTTGACTAGTCAGCGCGTTTTTTATTGGTTGAAATGTGTAGAAACCAGACTAACAATCAGGTTTCTAGGGATTTTAACCAATGAGAAACGTGCTGACTAGTCAGGGATTCTTCTGGGAACAGACTTTATATCCATCGTTGGTATGAACTTAAAAATCACGTCCTCGATTGCGTAACTAAAAGTTTAACTGATATGAAATATACTTCAAAATTTTATGTTAAATAGACGTCTAGTGTCCTAGGTTTTAATCAAGAAAGCCAGGATAATGGGAAATAGGGAAATAATAGAAATAAATTACTGAAGCCCTGGAAATATGTTTTGATTTTCGAGAATAAAAGGAAAAACGATGTCATTAACCGTATGAAAATAAATTATATATTTAAAAAAGTTGTTCTGATGTTCTTTTACTTACTTTGGAGGAGGTAAAGCTTGTGGTCCCTGTCTACCCAATCCGGCTGGTGATAATTCAGCTTCCTCCTTAGTTAGTAGTTCAAATTCTAACTCTATCTTACCCTAGAAATGTTGAGAAAATATCAATAAGTATAAGCAAGTTATTTCATATGTTGGTTTGAATTAAAACAGAGAACTTTTGTGCTAATGCCACAGCTTATTAAGTACCAGCTAGTCATCTACGCTTGTTTTTCAATATTCGCGTTTAATCTGTTGAGTTTCTCCTCAAACACATTGCCAGCAGTAAGAGCACCAGCCTCGATTGTTTTAGTGGAGTCGACAAAGTTTTAGTGGAGCTCAAACCTCGACTAGTTACATTACATAAGATACACGAATATCTATTTATAGTTATAGTTCTATTATATTATGTTTTTCCTAAGTTAGTTGGAATAGGTTGGACACTTAATATTGGCACTGTCTCGACGCTATTGTCGGCCTCGTCTGGATCAGAGATTTCCAAACTGTTTTTTCTCCTGGACCACTCTCAAAATTTTCCTGATCTTTGTGGACCCTCTAACATATTTCTGACACTCGTCAAACAATGTGAGGATTATACCAGAGGATCTAGCGATGGAGATTTTCGTTGTGCCGTCGACCCCTGGGGTCTGAGCGTTCACCTGGATCACTTTGAGAATCACTGGTCTAGACAGTGGCGGCTTAACCATAAGGTCAAATGGTCAATGCCCCCCAAAAAGATCAGAACAAAATTAGGAAAAACCTATTTAAATTATACTTTTTGTAAATAACTTTTTTCATCCTAAGATATTCTAAACTAACTCAAAAACAATCAATTTGTCTAATTTTCGCTTCAAAACGTTTTATTTTACCCAATTTCTCTACTGCCGGTCAAAATTTCATTTTGTCCGTCGTTTCCCCTATGTTTTGCACGTATAACATAACCTATCTAAACTCCAAATGCCGCAGCTCCTAACGCCAATTAGATATTGACCTCCCTATACAATAATGATCACGAGCCGCCACTGGGTCTAGACAAACGAATTAAGAGTACTCGTATTTCCAACTAACTTCGGAAATACTGTACGTAGAGCTCCCATTGCCAATGATTTAAGTCAGAAAGCTGGTAACGAATAGGCTGTGCTAATACCACAAGTTGGCTAATACATACTGCTAATAGTTCTTTGTGAGAATTTCTATCTATAGCACTAAATGGCCACCATCCTTTTGTTCTTTTTAGTTTAAACAAATTTATGTGTTTTAACGTCTTCATCATCGATAATTGGCACTTCTCTGGAGACCTAGAACCTCGCGGCATTCGTGATAGTTCTAAACTTAAGGACCCTGTATATTAAAACAAATTTTGTTTAATTGTCGTGTAATTTAATTTAAAGCAGATTATCGTTTACTGTACCCAGTACCAAAGCAAAGGATTATTTTTGTATAAGAACAATTTTCTTAATTATTTTCTGTACCTCTAAGGTGTCTATTACAGTAAACCACCTCATTTATACGGTTTACCGAAAATACATAAACAGGGTATACCTTTATAGTCAGTAATATAAATTCTCTATGCCATCCGTTAGCAAAATTTTTACTATACATATTAAATCCGATTGATAAGACCGATTCATACATTAAAAACACACCACACTTTATAGAAAAAATTTTAAAAATTAATATAACACCTAACAGTTTAATGGTTAGTTTTGACGTTGTTAGTCTTTTCACTAATGTACCGGTAGTTAGGGACAGAAAATCAATATAACATACGAACATCTTTCAAAACACAAAATACACTTAGATCCACTTTATCACACACTAAACCATTGAATACAGAACAAAAAAAAAATGTAATAAACAAAATACCATGTGAATGCGATAAATTTTACATTGGTGAAACATCTAGACCCTTAAATGTTCGAATTAAAGGACATAAAGATTATTTACCAAAGGGAGATTTTCACAAATCTAAGATTTGTCAGCATTCATGGGACACAGGGCACAGAATAAATTTTAATAACGCCAAAATTATAATGAAAGAAGCGATAGCCTCTAAAAGAAAAATAAAAGAGGCCTTTTTTAATACAATCTAATAAAAATAAATGTATTGCTCATGCATCTGTAGATGTTAGTAATGTATGGCAATCGCTTCATTAATTTTAAAGAACATACCATAAATAAACATAACATACATAAAAAATAAAAATATTCATACAGAAAGTTTGGGGCTTTTCGGTTTTACCTTATTACGTAATTGTTATCAGGTACTAATTGTTAATTTTGAAGTTTAACTTGATATACTGTCATTTTTACAGAACGTCAACGGTATTTGTAGACGTATCTGTTTTAAAAAACTAAAGTGTTCTCGAATAGTTGAATTTAAATATTTTAAATAGTTTTTTTTTATTCTATGTATTTTTATTTTACTTCCGACGCAACGCGACGACGGACAGAGATAAACTTTCCGAAACGTTACGAATATTTTTGTTCGTTAGATTTTCTTGTAGTGGCGAAATACCCATATTGGAGAAAAGAATAAACGGCTCTGGTGCACAATAGGTCCGCATTTAATATTTTTTTGGGATTTTTGTTGCAAGACTATCTTAAATTGAACATTTTTAAGCATTGTTGGATGAATGTGTTAATTGTGAATCTTTAAAAAGCGGCAAAAAACGTATTTTAGGTACAGGCGACGGACAGTAAATACGTAAAATTTTCTACACGGATTCAGTAAAAACATCACATATTAGCACTTTATTACCATATATAGACGTGGAATAAGCACAAAAATGTAACGAATCTTCTTTGTAAGCACAAAAATTAAGAAAATATATTTATTTACATCATCTCAAGCCAGCAATTTTATGACTTTTTCGATTGACAGTTAATCGATCATCGGTATTTCATCTATGGCCTTCGCATAGAATTTGCGACGTTGTCAATAAAATTATTTTATATGATTTTCTTCTGAAATAAAGTTGACGTTTTGGAGGGACTTAAAACGGTAAGCTATCACTTTAGTGCAACAAAAATTGAACGCTGTCTAGTAGCTTATTCGTTAGTGTGGATTATTTTAAAGCAATTTCTGAAATCAAATTTGCGGATTTTTCAGGTTCTACTAAAATATAAGTTTTTTAAATATATATTATTTTTCGACGCGTAATCAATGAAGTTTTGTCATTAGGCACAATTAGGTTACCCTGGTTATTTGTAGGGTGGTAATGCATTGGTTAGCCTGATTATTTGGAGGGTGTTAATGCATTGATTAGCCTGGTTATTCGGGGGTGTTAATGCATTGTTTAGGTTAGGTCAGATTGTTGGTTAGGTTGGATCAATAGAGTAATAAATGGAGTAATCAAAACACGCGTAAGCGTTGTCAGAAGTTATGTTATGTTTACAGTTATACAGTTATGTTTACAGTTATACAAATTTGCCTAACATTAAAAATTAAACAACCTCGAATTCGTGGGGACCTGTTCTGCACAAGACCCAGAATAAACTGTTTTTAATCAATTTAATAGAATAGTAGTTACCTAAAAAATCATCAGCGGAGAAAGTGTCATTATCCCACACATTTAAGTGAAGGACGCAGGGTATTTTAAACTCAGATTCTGCGCGAGCAAATATCGAGGTATTTTTATGAATAACTGCTTTATTTTCGGTGGAAAGATAATCCAGTGTAAATATAAATCGCCAATTGAAATTGCCTTCTCCGGTTAGCGATCTGTAATGGATATCCGTATACTGGCATTCATATTCGTCGTGCAGCCACCTTAAAATAAAAATGTTGTTAGTTAAGGGTTAGTTATTTCCTCTAGTCATAAATAAAACAAGTTTAGATTGGACAGTGCTCATAAGGACAATGTAAACACTGTTTGGCGCTATTCTCGCAGCGGTCGCGACCCATGGTACAAAGAATACAAGGTATGATCGATAGCGGCTCCAATTTCGTTCAGTTCGCGCAAACCACCTGTGACGTCACTAGGAAAATAATGAATAAATAAAAAATAAAGAAAGTTGACAGGAGATCTGCATTTTTGGGGTTATGGTTAAGAATTGTTTATTTTTAAGACTTTTTAGTTCGTTTAATTTAATAATTACTAAAACCAGCAGTTCCAAAAATATATTTAAAAATAATAATTATCTATTAACATGGATTTGGACGATAATAGGTAAAAATACTAAATTTATTTCTTATTCGGTATAAAATTGTTTATTAGGTTTTTAGTTTGCGATGTTTATGGTAAATAATTTTCATTTTCATTGCCTCTGAATTCACATGAGGACAGAGTTGAGGATATCTATGGAAAAGTAACCACAAGAGGAATTGTTACATCATTTAAAAAATGTTGGGAAGTTTATTGTTTCCCATCGAAAAGTAGAAAATGCCAATGCAGATGAACGTATTGTAATTGTGATAGAAGTAATTCTAAGGGTGAAGTTTATTATAATTAGTGGAAGTAATACCAAGGGTGAAGTTTATTAAATTAGTGACCTGTGCTTCTTTTTATATGTAGATGTTTCTGGTTTTGAGAATAAATCGGTTGAACGACACCCAAAATTTAAAGGAAGTATTTGCATACCCAGAATATGCCCATCAAGGGTTATATAGCTCAAATTTCCTTTAATGGTAGGCAATTATTCAATGCAAATTAACTTTTTAACTGACTGAAATATTAAATAGTTTACAATATGGTATATCACTAAAAATATATTACTTTTAGGTACAATTAGGGCCCGATACATTTCAAAAAGTAGAATATTATTTTATATTAAATGAGGTATTGTACTAACAATCAATTTATATTAATAACGGAGATTAAAAAACAACAGAATAAATAGTTCTTTTTTTATACTACAAAACTAAACTATAGAATACAACAGTATTTAAAAAAATAAATAAAAAGTGATGTTCCGGCCGAGATTCGAACTCCGGTCTCTCGCTTCCTAGCCCGACTCCTTATGCACTGCTCCACCGTAACTTGCTTAGCGATAATTCAATGACGGTATATAAACAAAAAAAACAGGTTTATAACAATATCTTGACGATTTGAACTGGCGCGTGGAGCGTGCTGACCAATAGTGCCTGTTATCACCTGTGACGTAGCGACCAACCTGCGCAATATCATACCTTGTATTCTTTGTACCATGGTCGCGACCCATGATACAAAGAATACAAGGTATGATATTGCGCAGGTTGGTCACTACGTCACAGGTGATAAACGGCACCATTGGTCGGCAAGCTCTGCGCGCCAATTTCAAATTGTCAAACAGATTGTGTCATCCGTGAAATTTATTTGTGTCAAAATGTAAAAATAATTTTTCAAATGTCAAGCTCGATAATTTGACATAAATTTTGGGGTTATGTCCTAATTCTTCCCTATTTTAGGTCTTTTTTTATTAGTGGCAATTGAACAATATGGATATTTTTTTTTGTATGGCGTATGACGTCACAGGTGGTATGCGCAAACTGAACGAAATTGGAGCCGCTATCGATCATACCTTGTTTTCTTTATACCATGGTCGCGACCCAAAGCTTTGGAAAATTTCGGAGCGGTTCGGCTTTTTCCGGAATTATATCGCCAAATATTTATTCAAATTTATTATTATTTTCTTTTAATTTCATAAATAAAATACAGTGTGTTGCATATAAGAAACTTTATTTTATATAAGGAAATGTATGAAATATCTATGAAACATTGAAAGCCGACGTTATACCACGATGCACGACGGTTTTTGCAGTACACAGTTCCCAGCAGAGCTTTTTAAGTTTTTAATGGCACTTTTTCACAATTATCACGGGTTTGAGTAAATAAAAAACTTAAATTAAGCTCACAAGGTAGCAATAATTACTTTGAAAATGGACGCTTTAAACACTTTTCGGATTTTTTTCAAGGAGAGCGGTTTAGATTTTGAAAGATTTAAAAAAATTTTAAGATTCTGACTTTGACAAGAGATATGGACAAGAGAAAATTATTTCTGTTTTTGTTTGCGGTTGTTCTTAGCAGCCGCTATAGCAGCGCAAGATCGCGTACAACGGTCGCGACCCAAAATTTTGACGGGCATTCCAATCTAAATTTATTTCCTTTATCTATGCCTCTAGTCTATGGATGTTAGAGGTAAGGAGAAACATCTCTTACAGGACTTTATTTGAAAAAGTAGTAATCATCTAAAAGAGTAAAATAAGGATTCACTAATTCAACACAGTGATGCTAATAAGCAATAAGGAATCGAACTGAGAGAGTGACAACACGTGCTTCAGAAATCGCGTGTTTAGCCATTTTTCAACGCTTAGGTTCAACGTCACGTCATCTCTCTCAATAAAAAATGTCTATACCTATGTGGCGGATTCATCTCTCCAAAAAAGAAATCTTTATGGGTATTTCGCCACTGCACTGCAAGAAAATCTACAAAATAAAATAGTTATTTTTTGTAAACACTTCTGCGTTAAACCTAAACGAACACTGCTTGTCAGAAGTTATGTTTACAGTTATACAAATTTGCTTAACAAAGAAAAAAATGCTTAACGTTTCGGAAGGTCTATCTCTTTCCGTCGTCGGAAGCAAAAAAAATACAAAGAATAGAGAAAAAAACCATTTAAAATATTTAAATTCAAACTATTATGAGAACACTTTAGTTTTTTTTTTAAAATGAATAAATGCCGAAAAACGGAACTCGCTGAATCAAGTATTAGCCATTAGTACGAGGAAGTTCTATATAAAAAAAATTGGCGCCGGGAGGCACGTATAACCGCCCATACTAAAATATGTTAATATCTCGAAAACTGTGACGTTGACTGATTTTGATGTTATTACAAATTTTGTTGCAAATATTATTCCTAATCTTAATTTGAAAACCGCGTTTCGCTAGCTACTGTAATTTTGGAGTTACGATTTTTTTAAATTTTTAACCCCCTCCTATACCCCCTTACCAACGCCCAATCCCAATAAAAAAAATGGCAAGATTCTCGGGTCGCATAGTATTTTTGTGCCAAATTTGGTTAAAATCGGTTCAGCGGTTTTTGAGTTATCGTGTTACAGACGGACAGACGGACGGACAGACAGACAGACAGACACCACGAAAATACTTGAAGCACTATATATGCGGGATTTCCATGATAATTCATATTTGAAAAATTTCATCTTTTAAAAAGTGGTAAAAAGCTGGAGAAATTTTAACTTATTAATATATTATTGCTTAAGTACGTATAATATAGCGAGGTATGTAGGATAAAAAAAAATCCAAAAAAAATTCACATTCACAGGGATTTTTTTTATGGCGCAGCCAACAGTGCAATATTATAATGCTATATCTCAGTTTTTTTTAAACGCAATACACACTGTATATTATTTTTAGTATTTTAGATACCTACAGACTTAAAAAGCGCACATTTTTGTATTTAAAATATTTCTAAATTTTTAGCAGTTGCGGTAATAGCCTTATGTAATATAATTCGCAGTATTATACCTATTACATAGGGCTATTGCAACAGTAAATTTTTATCAAAGCGACCTCAGGATATTTTTTCTTATATTTTACTATGTATGGTAAAATTTTGTTTTTTCTACCCGTCCTATAAAAATAAAACAAAACGAAATCTGTAACAGGTCGCTTTACTTTTTGACTACACACAATTTATCTAGAAATTATTCGAAAAACTTTACCTCGGGAAGTCCTCTGATGATGCATGGCCCCTCTAAATCATCATATCAATCAACAATAAGTCACTGTCCACTCTTTTTAGGTATTTACTTAATATATGTAAAATAATCAGTAAAAAGCGTAATTAAACATGCAATTCACATTAAAAAACGTAGATATTAATCAATTAGAGACAAAACAGTGTAATTACCGGCAGAATTACTTCAAACTCTGATTCAAACTAAGCCAAATCTGCCAAATTCCCAAATAATGCAATTCTGCATTTTCAGCATGTTGCCTAAAATCTCTCGGGCTGATCGGGAAGTGATACATATTTTTAACGAACGGCTTTTAAGGTTCAAATTTACATTTGAGGCTCACCTCAATACGGTCTTTTTACGCGCTACTACCACACTACTACTCCATACATTTTGTCTCTCTTCAACTAAAGGTTTTGCCTATGCTTTTTCTTTTCATTCTATAGAGTTAAGATTCCAATGAACGCTGTCGCTCCGGCAGTGCGATATACCACAATTAATACGCTAGACAAGGAAAGGCGAGAGGCAAACCTCTGCACATATACTTCTTAAAGAACAAATGAGATGGATATACATCGTCGAGTTTGTCGCATATGGGAAAAGGAGCGCGTTTAAAGGAATACCATCGACGTACTTTATTGTAGAATGACGGTTAAAAAATACAATTATTATTGATGCAAATAGGGAAAAAATATAAAATTTTGATTAAAGATGTATCGATTAATACGTGTAATTTTTCAAATGTATTGGTGAGGCACTGCCTCATCTGCCTCATAGGACAAGCCGCCCCTGGAACATACTTAAAATTTTCTAAACAATATGAACTGATGCCAGACACACCCTAAAACTCGCATTTGACAAATAATGATGACGTAACGAGGAACGATGTCTGGACAGTCTTTATCTTTTTTTAATTATTTCCTGTTTTTAAAACCTTTGGCGCTTCTTTCAAATGTAGACCTGTTGCTACAGCAGCGCCATCTTAATAATTCCCTCTTTGATGACCACTTTTCAATACACAAAGATAATTTTCCTTACCTCTAAGTACCCTCCATACTCTAGTCATATGAGTAATCATCTGATCTAGAAAAAAAAAATAACTCACCCTTGGATGTAAATGTCAGATTTCTTCTCTCCAGTAAATATATCGTCCTCTTGTAAAATAACTTCAACTGTATTCCATACGATCACTCTAAGTTCATAATTCACAGGTTTTCTAGGAGTAATGTTCACTTTGGCTGGTATGGGGAACGTCATCGTGGGAAATATGTCTACCCATAGCTGAATTTTTCCCTAAAAAGTCTACGCTTTATATTTTATTCTAAATGAAATATTTATGGTTGGTTCTGTTGGTTTAAAATTGCAATGTTGAGAGACTTTGTGGTATATTTTAGTAAGTCAAATAAGGATCTTAAATAATACCTAACTTCTTTTACAAATAGCAGCAGTGCTTGTATAGAAAAATACAGATCAAAGATTTTTTTTATCTGTGCTGATGACTTATGGTAAGTGATTTTGTATGACTTGAGGGAATGTAATTATGATGTGAATTTTTTTTCTAAGACTAGAGAACGTTTCCCTAATTCAACAAGGTAAATCATCACCTTATTTCTAAAAAACCGCTAATTATCTTATTTTATTATTTTTAATGGTGTTGATTAAAGAGTACCTTTATATGGTTGCTCAATTTTTACCAGTACGACTTCGGAAAGTAGCAGGTTTAGGAAAAGAATCTTTCAGTAGAGCTAGAAGTATAGCAATTGGTACAAATGTATTTTGGAGGTGTAGCATTTTGAATGCAGAAATGTTTACACAGTCCCTGATTTAAGACACAAGATGACCTGGCAACTGGATTGACAGTTAGTAGTAGTCGGTGAAGCAGATAAAAATAATATAATATTATATACCGGCTTCTAAAATTATATCATTTGCCAGGGCTATTGAAATATTACCATTTCTATTGTAAAAAAATATACCATGTGGTGGGTAACACGGGACATAGGAAATCCCATATGTAAATTTTGAAAAGGTAAAATATTATCTCTCCAGATGATTATATGCAAAAATTGTATTATTCTTTTTTAAAGAGGCGTTAAAATTGTACTTTCGTCTAGAATTTCGTTTTATTTGGAATAGGCATCTAAAAGTTATTTGCAAAAATCTACCTTCAAATTACTATACGGCCCAGAGAAAGCTACAATTAAAATACCAGCAAAACTATGACTTTGTCATTGTCAAACTCGATGTCACATTTTTTTGTTTACAAGAATTTATGTGGTTTGGAAAGGATGGTTATTTTTTTCTGAATAGAAACGATCATCTACAGAAGTATTAGTTGAATTGAAAATTAGTTGAACTTTATTGGCGGAGTATGACTTAATTTCTGTTCATTACCCGATCACTCGCAGGCCTCGCTCATCCACATACATTCACAATAATTAAACAAATAAAAGAAATGTTTGTAACTAAAAGGACTTTATTAAACTATACTAATTAATAATATGTTTACATCCCCCATTCACAGCCAAAAATACCCCAAATTATTGGTAAATTCACGTGTCACAATACAAAGATGTTAAGGGGAAAATCTTTAGCTTTCACAGAGATATCGTATTCAGTTCATCTAAATTTCTGTATTTAATATGCCCATAAGACGATTTTTTTTTGTTCTCCATAGGTGGAAGAAGCCATTCGGGGAAAGATCCCTGTGGCCGTTTCCTGTAACCCCAATGGACGGAAGTCAATATTTTTCTTTTCTTCAACATGAAGAATATTCAAGTTTTGTTGTTTTTTTCATGTTCAATTATTTTTGTCTTCACACTTCTATGTGCTGAAACTGTGCTTTAACTAAGTTTAAAGCTTGATTTTCATGCATCCGTTGTCCGACGATGCGATGATCGATATTAATTTTATTGGTGAAATTTAAAGACTTCGATTGGTTAGAAACGGTTAAATTTAATATCGTATTATCGTATCATCGGATAACGGATGCATTAAAATGAAGCTTTAGTTTCAAACTTCTGCCAAGTTTATTTTTTAAACTGTTGACTTAAGCTCGAATTTCATGCATCCGTTATACTATGGTCCGACGGTGCTCTGATTGGTCATAACGTTTTCGCGCCATTTTTCATCCGTTAATATTTTACTTCAGCCCGTCAACGGATCCGTTCATACGATAACAAATTTAATCAAACCTTAATAAAAATTAAGTAAAATAGCAAAATCGTTATGGAAAGGAAATTATTAAATGACACCAACGTACGAGTATATCCGATAAACGGAGGCATGAAAATGCAATAAATTTAAAAACTGCGTTATTTTCTAACCAATCAAAGTCTTTAATTTCTAGCAATAAAATTAATATCGTATCAACGTATCGTCAAACAACGGATGCATGGAAATCAAACTTTATTCGGTATAGGCTTTCCGGAGACTGAACTGCGAACAAATCTAACACAGCGGGAATACTATTTCCAGAAAAATTCTGTTTACCCATCGTAACTTTTTCAGAAGTTGCAAAAATCTTAATTATTTTATAGAAGATTACTCCATTTGGTACCTTAAATTTTTTTTAAACAAAATGTGACATCGAATTTGACCATGACACAATCACATTTTTGCTGATATTTTAATTCTAGCCCAGATAAAGGGGCCGTATTATAAATTTTACTAATTTGAAGGTAGATTTTTGCAAATAATTTTTAAATAACTATTCCAAATGTAACGAAATTCTAGACAAAAGTACAACTTTAACGCGTCTTCAAAAAAGTCTAATACAACTTTTGCATAAAATTATCTGGGGAGAGAATATTTGACCTTTTCATTATTTACATGGAATTTCCTATGTCTCGTGTTCCGATACACCACACGGTATAAGATGTAAAAGAGAATAGACTAAATATTGGCAATAATGATAATCCCTCAGTCCAAAAAAAATGTTTTTAACTTTTGTGCAAAGATTTACAGTTTAGACAATTTTCCCTATACTTACTTGCTCGATTCCAGGTCTGTCAGGTGAAAATAATGATCTTGTTTCAACATGCTCTGGTACAAGCTGGAATCCAATCAAAGGAATTTTGTGCCAATTTCGAAGTACGTACAAGGCAAGAATTTCCTTGTCCATTTCCGGGTTGTTACTATCTAAAAACAGCTTTTATATGACCAAAACACGCAAAAAACTTCTTCACGTCATAGATAAAGGAAATACATTTAGATTGGAATGCCCGTCAAAATTTTGGGTTGCGCAATTGTTTTGGGTCGCGACCATTGTACGTGATCTGGCGCTGCTAGAACAGTTGCTAAGAACAACCGCAAACAAAAACAGAAATAATTTTCACTTTTCCAAGTTGTTCATATCTCTTGTCAAAGTATAAAAAACTTATAAAATTATAAAATCTTTCAAAATCTAAACCGATCTCATTGAAAAAATTACGAGAAGTGTTTGAAGCGTCCATTTTCAAAGTAATTATTGCTATCTTGTGACATTAAAAACTTAAAAAGCTGTGCTATGAACTGTGAACCGCAAAAACCATCGTGGATCGTGGTATAACGTCAGTTTCCAATATTTCATAGGCATTTCATACATTTCCTTATATAAAATAAATTTACTTGTATGCATCACACTGTATTTTATTGACAAAATTAAAAGAAAATAATAATAAATTTTAATAAACAATATTTGGGCGATATAATTCCGGAAAAAGCCGAACCGCTCCGAAATTTTCAAAAGCTTTGGGTCGGGACCGCTGCAAGAATAGCGCCAAATAGTGTTTACATTGTCCTTATGGACACTTTCCAATCTAAACTTGTTTCATTTATCTATGGGCAACGTCGAGAATGTCATGTCAACAATTTATTTGTTAATACGTCAACTATGGTGTCGACGTCGACTTATTAAGTAGTGACGTCGTCAACGTCGACAATGTCAACGAATAATAATTTTGGTCAATAAAAAGGAAACTGGTCACAAATGAAGATTTTTTTTTTATATTGGCGTATAACGGCCAATTCTACTTCAAGTTAAATTAATCTTACGTTTATAGTTATCTGGCTGAAACTCTCTAGCTTGAATAATAACAGACTTCATGGTATAAATTGGGGGATCCAATCGCCATTTTAGGCACAACGTTTCTAAAATAGCTGTTGGCTTCTTGTTTTCCCGCCATTTCCACGGTCCAGCACTATAATAACTTTCAGATATCCCACAGAATGCTCGGTACTTCGTGTAGTATCTATTCTCAACGTCTATTTTGGTTTCACCGATTAAATCGTCTTTTGATATTGTATCTCTGTCCATCACTCTGATGGTTACTGTGTGATCTTCGGGAAAACAGCCTCTAAACTCATAACATCTGTAATTTGACGGGGTCAATTATTAAAAATGGGTTTAGAAATTCGGTTGATGGTTTATACTTTCCAAAAATCGGATTGACTTGACCGTTTATGTAGTGTTCCCGATCATTTATTGATTGCTTTCCAAGAAGAAGAACAATGTATGGATCTGATTTGTTATTTAGGTCACGTGGTATAAGATCAATTCCTCGGATACAGTATACTCTGAAAAAAAAAATTCTTCGAATGACATTTCATGTCAAAAAAAGTGTCACGGAACTTGAATTTTTTTACTTAGACGATGTGAGTTTTTTAATAAAATGATTTAGGAAGGAGTATAATGCTTTATGGAAAGTATTATACTCCTAACCTAACATAAATCCCCATTTTTGACAGTGTTATTTGACGTTTCGATTGAAACATTTAAATTTTTGATATTATATATTAGTATTTGTTTTTTTCTGGCCTTATTTTATGTTATTTATTACTTATTCTATAATAGGTTTTGTTCAAAAGCTGTAAATATAGAGGGATATTGTGTCAAAATTTAAATTAACAGCGATATTATTGCAAATTCCAGAAAAAGATTGTCTAATAGTGAGTTGTACAGCATGCGGTAGATTTTGATCAAAAATCTAGAAACATAAGGATATAATTTTCACTGACAAGTTACATAATACATGTTACGTGTTAAGGGGCGTCCAGACCGGATGAGCGAACAAGGGCGAGTAAGAAATCGGGTATATTCTATAGGAACGCTTAAAAGATCGCGCACACTATACCTGCACGGACCGGCACGGACCAGACCAGTAAAATTTACCGGTGAAGGTGACCGTGTTATTTAATAGAGTAGAGCACACTAGACCAGTACCAGCACGTACCGTCACAAGCCACGACCGTCAAAACAGGTCGTGTCGGTCAGGGACAAATATGACCGGCAATATTTATGCCTGGTTGTGCTGGTCCGACCTAATGTGCGCACCGGCGAACCAGCACACCTCCACAAACATGCAAATATTGAAGGGTTTGTCAGTATTTCGAGTACGCTAGCTGGCTCAAGTCGCATGATGTAGGTTAGATTTCGTTTATTTTTGTTCGAACCTTTAAATCGTTTTAAATATGAATGAAAAAAAGCTTATTTTACTGGTACAAAAGTATTCAGAGCTGTGCGATACGAGCCAAGCATTTTATATATAGAGACCAAGAAAGAAAAGATGCAATATGGGAGTCGATAGCAAAAAAAAATAATTAAATTTGATTTGTGACATTCGAAAATATTGGAAAAACTTTTCTTCGAATCTTTTTAATTCAGGAAACAAATAATGAAATTCGCCATATTGCTTTCTCTTTTGATTTATAGGGTGAACCCAAAATCTTCTTTTTTTCTTAGCTTCCTTCTCTTCCTCCTCTTCTTCACACAACATGGCTAAAATAATAATTTCTTCCTCTGAACTACTCATTTTCAATACTTCTATGTTGCACGCTCTAGTAGTTGAGCCTTGACAACTGTACTTTTTTCGAAATTCTCGCTTATGTTGCTGGTCTGTGGCGGTAAAGTGTGCGATGTCATGCAGGATGCAGGTTTGTGCTGTGCTGGTCCGTACTGGTCCGTGTAGGTATAGTGTGCGCGATCTTTAACTGGTGTGGACGGCTCTGCGAGCGAGCGAATGTTTGCTTGCTCGCGCTCGACGCTGTTCCACGCCCGCCGTGTCAGTACATCAAAGAAAATTCGCGCTATTGCACGTTCGGTTTGGACGGGATTTTGTTTACCACGTTTGCGATCGAATATCAAAAAGGAATGGCCGAATGAAGTTGTTTTAGAACTAATAGAGGAGTACTGTAAGTATATAGAGGAGTAGAATAGAGGAGTAAAGTAATCTGTAAGTGACAGCCGACAAAAGTTCTTAAATTTTCCAGAATCTTTTGTTTCAACATCGTTTAGTAAATTGTTACCACCATGAGAAACTCAATTTTTAAGAAGAATTATGTTCCACCATCTCCTCTGAAGTCGTTTTCTCTTTTGACATTTCAACAATTTATAAAATACAATGAAGGACGCACAAGCAATAATTTTCTCCGACATTATGAACATGAAGTGCCACACGCCGACCAACGCCGAACATACAAATAATTGCTAGGTCTGGACGGAAGCTGATCATGTGCTCGAGAGCAGCAGAAATCACGAGCGAATTTGAATAAATGTTTGCTCGCGCTCGTTACTGCTCGCTTATCTGGTCTGGACGCCCCTTCAAGCTGCGTCCACATTGCTCGCGAGCAGGCCGAACGAAGACGTGAAACACGAAAAACATTGCAAACAGTCAGAGTGAGATGTTCGCGGCGCTCGCGACGCTCGCGTTGCACCATGTGCTTGCGATCGTATAAAAATCCCTGTTTCGACTGTTCGGCTCTGTCGCAGTACATCAAAGAGACGCTTCGAAGCGCTCGAGCTGTTTGCATTGTTTGTTAAGTTTTTAGTCTGGTTTCATTCATAAAATTCGGTTTTTACTGCAGTATGATGATACTACCATGATTTTTCTTATTTTATTTTGTTCAGAATTACAAATATTTGTGTTTTGTTCTTGGATTAATAATACTAAATATACCTTTAATAAAATACAACTCTATGTTTATATTGCCTACTTATCTTAATCTGATCTTTGAGAATTTTATTTATATTTTGGCATACGCCTGGTATTATTTTTGAAATGCTTTGCTTGGAAACTTTGAATAAATAACCCAAATTGGTATGTGAGATCTCTAGTTGCAAAGAACCTTAATATTATGGCCAATCTTTATTTAACTCTTTCTTTAACCGGAATGCACTTCCTAAAAGTTGTAAGTTGTGTATTTTTCCTTTCTATACGGGGGTCAAATAAGGTAATAATAATTAAAATCAGTAGCGGACATGCGATAAAAAATATTAAAAAAATATTATGTCTCTTTGTAAATCGCGTAGATGTTTCCTTTCACTGTGCTGGGATCTACTTTTCAAATTATATTAGACATCCAACTCCACTTTTTTTTTCTCTTTTTCTTCTTCGTTTTGCAATAATGATAGCACTAGCAGCCGTACAACACAAATCGTCACCCTAGAATTGGGTTGTTTTATATCCACTTTTGGGGTAAAAAGAGTTACATACACAATTTTTTTATGCAGAATTAGCTTGTTCTATATCCACAAAAACAATATAGCCAAATTCACAAATAAAGAAAAAAAATCTAATATTTTGTACTATATCCATATTAATTTGAAAGTCGCGAAACCATATAATGGCCTACATCCAAAAATCACTATTTACAATTACTATTAAAATCACTATTTACGTCCTACAGATTATAGAAAAAAAAATAGAATTATTGTGTTCTTTATCCTAAGAAGTGGATATAGAACGAAAATACCAGATCAAAAAATATGTTACTATGCATAAAAATTAGATTGTTCTATATCAATTTATTCTCGATCTCTTTCTCTCTAACATACAATGTATGTATCTGTTTTTATTTAAATTTAAGGCTTTTGTTTTAAGCGGGTGAAATTGTACCACTAAACGTTCGTTTGTCAAATAGGCGGCAAATGGATTCGTTTGAAAAGCACTGAATGCCTGATTTCTTAGCAAATTCGAATGTTTCACACTTTGCAATTTTGTGAAACCAGTTGCTTCAACTCAGTTGACTGCTCAATCGTTCGTTTGAAACGCACTGATTGCCTGATTTGTTAGGAAATTCAAATGTTTCACACTTTGGAATTTCGTGAAGCTGCTTCAACTCAATTGACTGCTCAATCATTCGTTTGAAAAGCACTGATTATTGCCTGATTTGTTAGCAAATTCGAATGTTTCACACTTTGCAATTTCGTGAAACCAGCTGCTTCCACTCAATTGACTGCTCAATCGTTCGTTTGAAAAGCACTGATTGCATGATTTGTTAGCAAATTCGAATGTTTCACAGTTTGGAATTTCGTGAAGCTGCTTCAACTCAGTTGAATGCCCAATCGTTCGTTTGAAAAGCACTGATTGCCTGATTTGTTAGCAAATTCGAATGTTTCACACTTTGGAATTTCGTGAAACCAGCTGCTTCAACTCAAATGACTGCTCAATCGTTCTCTAATACTATCTATACTAGAGATAGCTAAAAAAACATTTAAATAATCCAATAAAAGTTAAAAATCAGATTTAAAATCTGAATAAGTAATTCTAACACTATACATACCAAACAAATAAGCGGAAAAAAATGATAGTTTTTAATAAACAATGCAAACGAATAATTACTACTATTGTATTTTAGGTTATTATTTTTTAGTTAATGTCTTAATGTCTCCACTTCAGTTATTTTGTGTTGAAATAATATTTTGAAATACAAATAAATCAGCTTAAAATGAGTATTATATTATTCTATATCCTTTTATTTTGTTCTATATCCCTAAAATCGACTCAATTCACAGCTAATAGACACATTTGTTCTATATCTAAATCTAAAATCACTAATATCTTTTAAATTAATTTAGTTCCAAAGTAACATCTGCTTTTATTTCTTTTAATTTTCCCATAGATTCTCATAGCTTGCACTTCTTTTATGTTTATTTAAGTATTTGCTACTTTTTACTTTTTATATCCCACAAACATGTATGGGAATTACATATTTCTATAAATTCTGACCAAAACTTTTCATTTTCCATTTTCATGAACTGTATTGTACTTCCCGAAAAAATTCTTTAGATATGCTTTCCAAAAGAAGCGCTTGCACACAAACTATCAAATATATTGTATCTACTACTGCGTTGTTTATCTACTATACTGCGTTGTACTACAGATTTTCTGCCTACTGTATTTCCATGGGATACGACCGCGTCTAACTGTAAGTTGAACTACAGTGCCACTAACTATCCAATCATTGATCTAACGGTTTAAACGATTTGGTGTTGTATAACTTGTAATACGATAAGTCGTATAATGTGTGGCCCGTTTTAAGTGTAGTAAACCAATCAACCAATCAATTATAGAATTCACTTTGAATTAACTAATAATAATTTGTTTCTAGCCTTTTCTCTCTAATTTACTAATTTTCAAAAATAAAAAAAAATCGTCAATTTGACGTGTTGTAGGAATCGTAGTAGCATATCTGACATCTTCGTTATTAAACAGTTATTATAACTTATCTATTTTAGTTAGGAATACCTATATATTATAAGAATTTTAATAACTAATAACATTTATCCACGACTCGTCTATAATTTGATTAATATACATTAGTTTATAAAATAATAATAATATTCATTATTCACTAGTGAATAATGGTTTCATTATTCACCGCTTCCACGGATATCTCGATCCAAACTCCAAACAAGAGCTATTTGAAGTTTTCAATGTCACTTTTTGCATTCATCTATGGGGTGTTTCAAAAGTTGTTTTTCTTGTCACGAGATTTTTAAAATATTTTTTGCCCCTTAAGCATTCTCTTATATTATATCTCGCCATGTAAACAAATTATTAAAGACCCTTATGAATAAACAATGTTAAAATTCCCTCATTTTCTACTCTAAAATTCGATTTAAAAATTTGAAGTTTTTAATGTCACTTTTTGCATTCACCTATGGGGTGTTCCAAAAGTTGTTTTTCTTGTCATAAGATTTTTAAAATATATATTTTTTCCTTTTTAGTAAATCTCTCATGTTATATCTCAACATGTAAACAAATTATTAAACACCATTACGAAGAAATAATGTTAAAATTCCCTCGTTTTCTACTCTAACATTCGATTTAAAAATTTGAAGTTTTAAATGTCATTTTTTGCATTCTAAAATTCGATTTAAAAATTTGTAGTTTTCAATGTTATTTTTTGCATTCATCTATGGGGGGTTTCAAAAGTTGTTTTTTAAAAATAAAAACTTATATTAATATTATCTAAATTTTTTTGTTAGTCCTGGATAAAGTACAGTATTCTACTCGCATAATGGCTGTTATTCACTTGGATGATCTATGAAACTTCATCCGCGTGAATAACAGCCACCATTATATGCTCGTTGAATAATATACTATTATTGACATCGTAAGACAAAACCAACAAATTATTTTTTATTTTTATTTTACGTTTTAAATAAAATTAGAATGGCACCGATAAACCGGAATTTAAGTCAGCCATATCAGTCCCCATCGCCCTCTACCTAAATTTTGTTCATATGCTCTTTCCTTAAATAGATAAATTAGAGATATCAATGATATACTTTCCATTTAGTATTAGTGGAGACAAGTTTTTGTATTTTGATGAGCTGTACTGTTCTAAGTATACGTGTCAAGTTTTTAGTTAAAAACGGTAATTGATGTTCGTATTTTATGTTATACAACATGCTGGCAAAGTCTTATTCACGCAATTTATAACAGTGTAATTAGTAGAAAAAATATAGGAAAGATCAAATATTACATTTTTATAGAAGCATGCAAGCTACTATTACATAGCATCGTTCATACCATAGCTGATAACAATCGTCTACTATAAATAACATATTGGATAGATTAGTCAAGATATATTTTACCTTAGAATAAATTCTACAGGGTCGTTCTTAGGAAAATCTGCAAATATTCCATCGTTCAGTGTCCCTCCTCTTTCAGTAACATATTGATTTTCGTAATAGTCGTCTACATTCCATCGATAACATCTGATAGCTCTGAATTAAACAAAGTATAAAATTAACACAGTAGATTGAAAGAATTGGAAAAATACGCAACCTTATGGGCGAATTCGTGAAAAGACTGACTTGATTTCCCCATACCGCCATACGTCTCGATTGCTGTACGGTGGAGCCACGAATAATTCTTTGGTCAACGCATAAAACGCTTATTTTCTCTAATTCGGCTAGCGAAGGAATTTCGAAGACGGTGTCGAACTGAATGTGACAGTGTTGCCATATTAAAATGTGTAATATCTATAATACCTTTTTTTTGACGAAAATATCTTTGGATGAAAAATCCGCGTTTATGTATTGTAAATTTATTCGTGTTAAACATAGAATAAACAACAGAAATAAACATTCTTTTATAGTTACTGAATATTTCGTATGATCAAAAAAGTTGTTTAGTTGGCTTTGAAATGACGATTATTGACATTCACCATAATATTTTACATACGAAATAAAAGCAACCTTCATTTCCAAGCCAACTCTGACGCCGTTGTTTGCTTAATCATATAATATTATAATAAATTGTTTAATCATAGAAAATCCGTATTATTAATGTACTGTATCTGAAATCCGGAAATCTACGAATTAATACGTAGTTCTGGCAACACTGTCTCCGACAACCACTCACTCTGTCGACGGAAAGCAGAACTACGGTACAGTATTCTTTATCCGCTGGGCTGTAAACGACTATCTGCGCGCAGCGGCGGAGGACTAAACTAAATCTCGGACAGGCTGACAGTAACGCCAACTAAATCTCGGACAAGTTTTGTGCCACAAAATCGCCCGTAAGGTTGTGCATCTTCTTATTTCCTCAATCAACACTAACGCGTTATGCTACAGGTAATTATACAATCTTAAATTATTTTTACCCTTTAAACACAGCAGTGATATTGGCTTCGTCCAAGGTTTCATCGCCACTTTTCTTTCCCTTATACATCTCAAAACTTGTCAAAAAATCAGCAAAACCGTTAAATTCAGGCTGGTTTTCTAACTCGTTGAGATAAATTTTGAGTTTATGCTTGGTTTTACTATGAGTTTCTCCGTTGGACGCGTAATATTTCGTCCACCAATCGATATTGTCAAAATCATCTTCGGCAAAATCTTCGTCGGTCAGTAAAGAGTACTCGCTAGTTTCTTTGTGTTTTTTGCTCCTTCGAAATGAACACAGTGCTTTGCAAATCTTCCCTAAGAAGCCGCATAAGGTTATTCTTGGAGGTTGATGTTTTTGCAGTACTAGAGACTTGGCCCAAATATCATCAAATTTTAATTTAGAATCTAAAAAAAATAAATCTAAATTCATTACTTCCCTATGAATAACCTATAATATATAGGGTGTTCCTTAATGACATGCTAATATTTAAGAAAAAAATTTAATTTCACCAAAAAAAGAAGCTGACCCTTGGATCTATTCTAAGAAAAAAACTTCATATGAATCGTATGAATCTTCATATGAATATATAAAACAACTTTTCAGATACAGAGTGGTACCATTTTCTGTTTTTTTTTTCAAATACCTCTGATGGTATATTTGAGTCACGTATTCCATGCATGAAAATGCTTATTCTGATATACAAAAAAATTATTTTATTTCTCTATTTCGTTCCAGCCGATGCAGAAATAATTTCCACACAACAGTCACAAATTTTTAACAATTTTACCCTGAAATACTGAAACTGACTTTAACTTTTTTAGGCAAAAACTATGATAAAAAATGTTTAGAAATAAATGGAGATTTTGAAAATAATTTTTATTTCAAGAGAAGTTAGTAGTGTACCACTTTTTTCTCCAAAAATATTCAGTGTAAAATCCGTATAAACGGCATTGGTTGAAGTAAATAAAATTCGTTGTACACCAAAAAAAAGTACCTATTTTGATGCATAGAAAACATGTATCAAGTTTCATAAAGATATATGTAATGAAATCAACGTTAATATGAAAAAAAGTTTTTTTTAGAAAAATTTACCACCCTGTATCTCAGAAATTAAGATGTTTAGGATATACATTCCTATGAACTTTTTGTCTTAGAATAGGTCCAAGAATTACGCTCTCAAATATTAGCATGTCATTAAAGAACACCCTGCATTTGAAGAAAGATGTTCTTTATATAATCTATGAAACAAACCTAATATAGAAGCTTCACTGATTGGCACGAAAAATGTACAAATTTTCATGTACGTTAAAGTCGAGGTTAAAGTTCAACATATTTTTTTCTAGTGGGCCGATTTTGATAATTTTTTTAGCAATGTGTAACTAAATTAAGTGACATTTTTATCTCTTTATAAATTAAACATTAAATTATTCAACCGTCTGTTATACGAGGAAAAAAGGAAATGTTAAATGGGCGAAAGTTTGATACACCATATGAAATGATTTGACAAAGTAATGAATTTAAAAACTGCGTTTTCTTTAAGGTGCATCTTTTCTTGATAGTCTAGTTTTTGATTCATCACAACAGCTTTATTTTTGTTGGAGATATTTGCTTCACAGGAGACAGTAATGATTTACAGCTAATTTGCATTAATAGTATATTATTGAACGACCAATTTATGCTAGCCATTTCAAACGTCAAAATTAACTAAAAGATAATAAAAACGTCAATATCATCAGTTGCTATGGATCGAGAGTCGCAGTCACTTCGAACTATTATTTTCAAATATTTGGGAAGTTTATTATTAGATGTGTTTTATGACATACTTATATTAGTACTTTTTTCTACCACCTTTAGTAAAATAAATTTGTTGAAAAATGATAGATCGTACCACCAGCAGCTTTTTGCTTGTTTTGTTGTTTTGTGTAACTAAAGTTGGTTATTTGTGTTTTACTTATCGTTATAGATGTATTTGAATTTTATTGATGCTGCTTCAAGTTTTTTGCAATAAAACATAGGTACTTCTACCAACTTTAGTTGAGTACAGTTGTTGGAGAACGATATATTGGAGTACCAGTATCTAACTTTTTGTTGTTTTGTGTAACTAAAGTTGGTAATTTGTGTTTTATTTAAAGTTATGTACGTATTTGAATTTCATTGATATTATTTCAAGTTCTTTGCATGAAAATAATCGTACCAACATTCTTTAGTCAATCAGGAGATTGATTTTTGTTCCCTTACAATGGCAACTAAATATACTAATAACACGGATTCGGAAAACGAATTTATGCCTTTAGCAATCCTCCAGTCTAGAAAGTTTTTATAGGCAGACATGTAATGATCCTTAGACTTTTGTGGTAGCAATCCAAGACTTGTTAATTTGGCCGCCTCTGCTATCTCTGGTGGTGTACAGGACTCATTATCACTGTCATAATTCATTTTTTGATTTTAAACGAGTTCTTAATATGCCACTTAATAATCACTACCTAGTTATAGTCTAAGAGCTAGCAACGTTTATGAGGAAGTATTTTAAGACGTCTGGCTCTTTGATATATCTTTTACTATGCTCTCTGGAACAGCATGCGGCCCGTCTGGCTGCCGATGCCCGTTGCGTTCACTACTGCGCATCGGAAGAAGATACTATATTTTTTTTATTAATTTAGTCCTATAAACTCTAGTATCGAATCCGGGTCAGGGCAAAGACTTTTTTATTTTATTTTCGTTTATATTCTAATAATAAACTATTAAATAATTCTGGTAATTTAAAAAAACAAATATTTAATACTTTACTATCAGAATATAAACCAAAATAAAATAAAAAGTCTTTGCCCTGACCCGGATTCGAACTCTGAATCATTGGTTCGTGGTCGGAAACCCTACGCACTGCGCTATGGAGACATGTTCGATTTATATTCAATACTAGAATTTAAAAAACTTATAAAAATATAGGATCTCGTTTCAATGCGCAGTAGGGAACGCAACGTTTACCGGCAGCAAGACTGTTCTAGGGAGCATTGTCAGACTGTTCTAGGTAGCATGCTGTTCTAGGGAGCATAGTAAAAGATATATCAAAAAGCCAGACATCTTAAAATACTTGTTTTTCCGACGTTGCTAGCTCTCGTACTATTAACATTTGACTATTTTAAACGTCAAAATTAATAAAAAGAAAAGATAAGAAAAACGTCAAATTATCCACGCCGCGCATCGGGATGTTGTGAGTGTCACGTTGGCATAGCAACAAATGCAAAGTGTGATTTATCATTATTCACTGTCTCATCAGCTGTTATATTTCCCTCTATTACAAATATGAGCACCACATTCCTTCAGCTAGGAAGTATAATATTATTTTATTATTAAGTGGTCGTGGACAAAAGGCCTTTGCTAGTTTCATTTGCTTTTGATCATCATCAATACACCTATGTATACACCTGTATAGACAAAGGCATATTATTTCCTCTTGGCAGTTACTCTGACAGAGATTGTTTCAAATCCAGTAGTTGATCTCTACCATGTTCAGTTAAAACAATAATCTGATACAACTTCTGGACTTAAAATAATCTTTGCTATAGCAACTCCCAACAAACAATAATAGCATGACTTTTCAGTGACAGTGACCTTACAAAAACAATAAACAACATTTCATAGGGATGTTGTTGCATAGGACCAAAATGAATGGCATGTTTTTAATGCTGATAAATATCGTTACTGTCTTCTTAAAGGCAAACAAGATCCAACAAGAAAAAAACTATTAGCATGAATCAAATAAAAATTTATCGAAAAATAACGCACCTTGATGACTAAGTAGTTTTTAAATTGCTTTACTTTTTATTGCTTGCAAAATCGCAAGCAAAGGGAAATACGAAAAGGAAATCGAAGAACGGATTGGTAAAGGCAGAAAGGTGATAGGAGCGCTGAACTCGGTGCTTTGGTCTAGGGATATCTCGGATCACAGAAAAAAACTGATTTATAACGCGATTCTGAAAAGCGTAATGTTATATGGCTCTGAGGTATGGCAGTTAAGCGAAAAACATAAAAAGAAATTGTTGTCGACCGAAATGGACTTCTGACGAAGATCAGCCCGAATCTCCCGTTTAGACAGAATTAGGAACGAGAGAATACGTGAAAAAATGAAGGTAGAGGGTAACATTGTACAAGATATACAAGAAATACAACTGCAGTGGTACGGCCATGTACAACGAATGGCTGACGATAGAATACCAAAGCAAGTGTTGCAGTGGACCCCTACAGACAGACGTAAACGAGGCCGACCTAAACTCTCCTGGAATCAAGGAATCGACAGAGCCATGTCGGAAAGGAACCTATTACCAGGAGATTGGGACAATAGACGGAGGTGGCGCATGGTGACCGGAGAGCGACGAAGGGCGCTGTAAAACCGGACATACATACATAGTTTTTATTCCCAACCTTTTGTATCTCCTTGTATAAGAGGAACTTTAATTTTGAATCTAAAAACAGGATAAAATGTCAAATAATTTAGATACAAATCGCTTAAAAAATCATCTAAATCGACCCACCAAAAGAAAATATATTGAACTTTAAATTTTATGAAAATTTGTCCATCTTTTATGATGGCCATGGTATATTCGCTTACCTGTTATACTTGCCAAACTTGGAAATCTGTCCTTACTTGAGACAAATGATATCGCTTGTTGCCTTTGCTCCATTGTGAGGGGCTCGTAGAAAAATGTGGCTATTTCATTAATACTAACACCGGCATAGACATAAACCCCAAATTTTCTACTGTCGAATAATTTTAACTGAAAGGACTCGTACTGCAAATCGCTGGGAAAGTTCTGTTGAGAATAAACTTTCTTTAATAATTATGGATACCTATAATTATTGTTTTACTTCGACATAATTTTCAAAAAGTAAAGACTCGATAATCCGGATCAATTAAAGCATAGGATTAATAAAAAAATCCGGATTATCGCGATTTGCATTATTTAAAAAAAACGAATAAAATAAAACATTTTTATTAGCAAAACCTTAAACAAATATAATTTAAGTAAGAATAAGTATATTCTATAACAAAACTCGTTGTGAATAGGAGCATACATCCTATAGATACCAAAGTATAAAATACATACTACATTATTAAAAATAATCAGAGATTTTACTTTGTTTTTTAAGTGCATTAACTGAACAATGCTTAACTATAGCTTCCTCTTGTATATTTTTTAAGACAAGAATATCGTTAATACCAAAGATATTTAAACTCAAGAGATACAATTGTTTACCTTTTTCCTTCAACGGCCATTATTCTATCCTTATTTTCGCATCTCTCTTACACCGAAAACATTTGCCAGATTTACCTGTATTAGTATTCGATTAAATACCACAACCAATTATTAAGTAATAAATAATTTCGTTATATTTCTATAATATATCAAGTACATTAATTTGCTAACGTCAATTTTTTCATTTAATGCTTAACTGCTTAACTATTTTAAATTTTATAATGGAATAAAAATATCATGATCGTGTTTCTTTTAATAATAAAAAGCAGTTTGGCAACGTCAGTTTTAGAAATATGCCGGCGTAGTACAACGGATTTCGAGGATGAATGAAAATTCCTAGATTCTCCTATTGCGATGTTGCTATGCCGCCGATCAAGCTCCGTATTCTTTATTTGCAGTATTATAGTATTTTTGCGTTATTTTGTGGACTTCTGTGGACATTAATTTGAAAATATGGTGCATTCATGTATTGTGTACAAGAGAGTGTATGATTTAAATCCAAATTTAACTTTTCACCGGTAAATAAAAATAAGTAGGGTTAGGTATATTATTATATCCTCTTCTCTGTAGATCAGAGGCGGACCTAGACATAAAAAATAGCAGATTTCTAAATTATATCTATTTTTAGGTTTATTTTTTAAATTGTATATTTATTAATTTATTATGTTTTTTAAATTATGTATTTATTAATTAAATTATTTGTAGAAAAAAGGTTCATGTGTGTGGTACGTACTAATTACTAATAACTTAATAACAATTTCTATTTCCCTTTTAAGAAAGGGTATTAAATAAGTATAATCTAGGTACCCACTTGGGTTTGACAAATCATTACTTACCTTTTGTGAAAATTTTATTGGGGTTTACCAAAAATGGAATTTTGGCGGCCTTACTTTTTTGTTGCCGTTACAATTTAATACGGCTTTTGTTTTAAATTTTGGTTGCTATAATGTAAATGGACATCTTTTGACATACATATAATTAATGTACTTATTACAGGAATTTTATGACTACTACATTTTGTTGTATTTTTACATTTTATTGTATTGAAATTCTTTGCACATGCACTTTTTATTATTTATAAACAATATGAATTTTCCTTTGCAAACCAGAGAAAAAAAACTAAATATTTTTTAAGACTAAGGGAAGAACCGTTTACTAAACAATCGCCATTTTATTTATGATTTTCTAAAATTATCGCTAGACTTTTCTTATGACTGTATTATAATATCAAATAATTTTGTTTAGATTTGTAATAATTTCATTTAATGACATTCATTTATCGAATTTTAACTACAGAGCAGACTCCCTATTTGTTCTCATTGTCTCACTACGTTGACCATGATCATTCGACTAGGCAAGTGCATTATTTTAAAATTCCTCAACACCGAACAGCTAACTTCCAAAAATCTTTCAGTTTCATAGCGCCACATTTGTGGAATAATATTTCTAATAACTTTAAATTTCAATCCTTTACAGATTATAAAAAACAAATTAAAAATCATTTACTAAATTCATCACAATAAATCATTTAAAAAATTATAATTTCTTCGACTGATTTGTCAGGTTCTTGTTCTTCTGATATGCCCGTCATTGGTTGCTGTTCCGGTTACACTGTTTCGTTATGCCTCTCTGCTTATCTCCGCTCATCCCTGATAAAATTATATTTTCACTTTTTTTATCTAATTTTATTTTTTTAATTCTGTTTATTTTTTTAATTTAATTTATTTCTATTTTGTTTTTGGGGTCGCACCACTCTGGTACTTTGTGTCATTGTATCAGTTTTTTAATCGCGGTGCGATCCCTTTAGACACACATTTTAATAGTTGTAAAATTCATATAGGTATATAATAAATATACATATAATAATAAAGTTTTTATCAAAAATATGTGAAGTCTACAAATATTAGTTTTTGGTAAAATATTGTGTGACTAGGTTAAAATAACTATTTTATTTTGTTATTGCTAATAGAGGGACTCTCATTCACCGGAGATGAACAAGGTTTGGAACAAGATATTGAAACTGCATATTAACACAGGCACTGCCGCAATGGCAGGTCGAGTATCTTCTTTCATGGATTCCACGATTCGGTTTACTAATACATCCAAAATTTGATATTTTATTTAATAAAATAAAGTCAAAAACGCTTATTGATTTTTGGTTTGGTTTTGCTATCCTCCCTCAACTTATTTTTTTCCTATTAATATCCTCACTCAAATTTTTACAATGCGACAAATATGTAAGTGTTATTATTATTTTTTTAAATTTATTAAACAATTATTTTAATTTCCTTAAAATACTGTCGGTCGATCGGCACGCCACTGGAAATTGACCTCAACCGTCTAATCTTTGTAAACAAATACATTGTTGCCGTTGCGCCGATACCCTATTCCCTTCTTTGTCCATTCTCTCTCGCACTCGTTGATTTTCGCAAACCAATGTGATGAAGCTTTAGAGCGTTTTATGAATGGATCGTTGTATCTCCCGAGTTTAAATATCTTTGGTTAATACTAAGATCATTCTCTTCAGCCCACTGCAATCCGAGTGTAAAATATTTTATTGCATCAACGTGCTTGATTTTCTTTGACTGGATATAGACTTCTTCATCGCTGGTCTCGTCGGCGTCGTCTGTAACTTCATGTCCCAGATCACAAAAAGTTTGTTGAATATATCAAAAAATCAGTCAATAAATCTAAAAAAAATTGATATGATAATCAAAAGGCTCTTTCCAAAACATGTATGTAGTTAATCTCACCTCCTTATTTTATTCTCACGTTTCTTAATGTCGGAAATAGTAGAAGTTCCAACGCTATATTTTTGGGCAAGTAATTCACCACTAACAACATTTTTTAGTTGATCTAATATTTCAGCTTTTTATTTTATCGTCAAAGTGATATGTTTACGTTTTCCCATTCTAAACTAGGTACCTACGTTAAAACATGTCCGGCCGACAAATTATTACGATATAAATGAATTACCGCTTCGAGAAAACGCGTTAATAAGTTAGAACCACAAATTCGGATTACCGAATCGTACGAAATCCGGATTACAAGGTATATAATGCAAGTGCGCTGCCGATCCAGACTAGCAAGGAATCCGAATTAGCGCTCTTCGGATTATCGAGTCCTTATGTATATAAAAAAATAATATATTTAAATTATTGATTGCAATCCGCCAGAAATTGGAAAATTTTGATTGGCGATTCTGAAAATTAATTTTTCGTTTTTGGATTAATTCGTTTATCAATAATTCGTTTTTGGTGGTTTAATAAATTTGATTTACTTTAGGTTACTATTAAATTTGATTTGTAAATTTGTTTAATCTGGTTTCCGTTTGGACTCTACACAGAGTAGCATTTAAAAAAATATTTTATTGATTTCTGTTTCACAGGCTAAATACTCAGATTTTTTTTGAAAAATGAACCCGATACAAGCATATAGACATTATTATTTCCATTAGCAATATAAACAGCATACTTATTAGAGATATATTTTTTCATTTCTTTTGTAATTATATCAAAATAAAAGTATGATTATTCCGAAAGTATTTTATTCTTTTTTATTTGATACTACTGCTGTTAATTCATCCTTATTTCACAATTGGATTATTGTCAATAAGCGTATAACTATACTACTCCTATAAAGCTATATTTATAGCATAGAAATATACATGGTGATTTTTTTACACATAAAGGGTGATTTTTTTACGATGTTCTGTATGGGTACCTCGGAAACTATACTCTGTTTTTTTTCTCAGGTAAGATTTCGACAGACGATGACAGAAGAAAAGCAGATGACGTCCCATACCAATCTATTTATTTTACTAAAAAAAGTTTCTAATAATTTTTAAGTTATCTATGGATGGGTTTAAATATAAATCCGTCATGCGTCGTGTCTTCTTGTTTTTAACCAGTTTTATTGGTTTATTTAAAAAATGACAGATCGTATTTCAGTTTTATTGGTTTGACGGTGAACGACAAATGGACGCCGATGCGTATGAACTCGCCTTTAGACTTTTGTCATTTTTGACGCTTGTCAAAGTCTTGTCAAATTATAGGTTATAATTTTGTATGAACTTTTGTTAAATACCCTGCGTTTTGGAAGATGATGCATTTTGATTCGTATTATTACGTGTGTTTTGTGTCTTTTGAAGTCAAGTGGAGGAAAAATCGAGTGAAAATTAACTGTAGACCCAGAACACAGTTTATGGTTAATACACGCTGCCCAGGCAGAAAGTCTTATACACCAATGAAGTTGCCATCGATAAAGTTTGTATACCATTTCGTCGTAGATAAGTGCATCTCGTATATAAGGATCAAACTAAACACATACTAAAAACTGGAGTAGCTGTAAAATATCGACATCACACGATAGGTAAATAATGGATTTTAGTACTGCAGAAAAATAATGTCAAAAGGTACTGGTTTAAAAAAATTAAGATTAAATTTAATTAATCAACCTTTAAGGTATAAAATTTGGTAGATGTTATTATTAATAAAATAGTTTGTTGTATTTACCTATGTTGTTTTATTTATACCTGTGGAATATTACAAATTTGTATTTGTACATAAGTTATATTGATAAATATAATCATAAATGCGGGTAGTTTCATAAAGCTTGAAAGTAAATAATAGTTCTCTTTTATATTTTTTGGTATGTAGTGTCTTGTTCTTGTTTGTTTTGTATTAACACATACCGTTTTTATTAAATAAAATAACTCGATTACATTTTTTCAGTTTTATACAGTTTTTTTCACAATATTTTGAAGTAATCACTTGTCATCTTGTCAATCAAATTTTAAATATATCGCTATGCGTTCCAGTTGTACCAACTTATTTCTTTGTATAATAAAATAAACTACTTTGAAATTAAAATGACAGACACATCTATCACTGTCAAGGATCTTCTTGTTGGATAGACTATACTGGAGTTAGAGAGTCGGTAAAATGGGGAAATAATTGGAGTTTTGTGAGGACAAACATATGCGCCTTTCGCATTTTTGAAAAATAATGAAAAAGCTTATGACTTACTCGATATTTCGGAAATAATAAATTTTGACCATTTTAAAAAAGCTCACTAATTCTGTTATAATCTATTTTAGACAATAAGTTACAACTAAATTTTATATATGAATTTTTCAAATGAAGAAAAGCTTGCAGGATTATTGGTTCAACTTTTCTTGGCCATACATTTTCAAGGATACGTTGACAGGTGAACGTTATTTATGCTTTTTAGAGAACGGTTTTCAAGAATGTTAAAAAAGTTAAATTTAGAGGCTCGCACATCAATAGTGTGGTTCGAACAGGACTTTCGTTATGACGATCACCTTCATAATAAAAGAAATGTTTCAAAAACCTATGGTACAGAGTTGTATCCATAGAAAAAGCATAATAATTAGCTTATAAAACAAACTTTTTATTTCTAACCACAATTTCACTTGACAGATAATAATCAAAAGCCAAAATGACATTACTCGCAAATTTTGAACTGTAATTAATGGAAAAAGTTAAAAGTTTTTCTACTAACTGAAAATTACTACCACTAATTTTGGCGTTCTAAATATGATATTTATAGATTTGATATTAGAGAATCAAATTTCTACGCTAATTATTATAATCACTAATTTTTTTTCCACTAATCTCGAGGTTCTGAATGAAGCTTAATTATATGAATAAATAACTAACAATCATATCTACGCAAATTGTGAATATTAGTAGGCATTTATGGATTTATCGTGCTTGAAACTTGAGCTCTATATTTTCCACCAGTATGATAATTAACAATTAGTTGAAAACGGATTATTGCCACAAGAAATGCATAATAAAAAAAGCCTAAGGCCTACTTACGTAAAACTTTTTAATCGGTACTCCTTACTTGGTAGCTGTATTAACTAAATATACGCATTACAGAGTAATTTTCTGTTAAAAAAATCATCATTTATATGTCGTATGTCACATATACTTTTATGATACTTACAACAATTATACTATAGGTATCATTTGAGAAGTTCGAGCACTTCGCAACACTTTCTATAGTGTTTGAGTTAATAACATTATTATCACAATAAAACGATATTCTGGGTCTCCTAATTTTCATCATGTTGATCTTCTTCAAATTTCTGACTCCCCAAAACAAAATTTCGATTTTGAAGGGCTGCATCCATGGTTTTAGAGCAGCAGGAATTGGTAAAATATTCTCTGGGGGCACTTTAACAGCTTCGTGTATCTGGCAAGTAAAAACATTGTAAAATATACATACAAAATTAAAGTAGTTAAAATAATACTTCTACAAGCTCAAAGCCAGCCATCATGGTTGCTGCTACTTCTCCTTGATTGAAAAGCTTGTAGTATTTCAAAACTTCTCGTGAATTTACTAAATTTCTAATGTTCTTTTCGATTAACTTTCTTTCAATGTCTTCTTGAAACACTATTTTCGGTTGAAGTAGTTGTCTTCCTACAAGCTCGCATTTAAACTAAAAGACATAAAAGTCAAGCAGTCTTATATTAAATTTATGAGTAATATTTATAAATGTGAAGTAGGAAACAGAAAAATTTTAATAATATTTTTATTTCCAACAGAGGGCATTCTATTTCTAAATCTAAATCCTTAATAAAAAATAAATCCATTAAAAACTGAATTTAATTTACTGCTTCTGATTGCTTTCTTTATCAAAATATAAAATTCATATTCAATTACTGGTAAAAAATTGTTGCGTTATTTTTCATATTTTAATTTTGGGCGCGATAAACAAATAATTAAATAATTTTCTAAGATTCACAAAAATCTTATTGTAATTCAAGATTTGACACGAGGATGGAGTATTCCGGGCACATCCTCAAATGAGATTGGAACAAGTAACCCTTCTTTATTACTACCACAAACCACTCGAGGTGACGAAAATAAAACGAGGGATGTGGACAGATGTACTATTCTTTCAGGACAGACAAACCTGGTCAAAGACCACTGACGGAACAGGAGCTGGACTATTTAGAAAAATACCAAAGATAAGCTTATCCTTTTCCTTGGGCAAATACTCAACCGTATTTCAGGCAGAAGTCCTCGTCATTCTACAATGCACGAGAGAAAACAATAGAAGAGCTTACTCAGTTAAGCTCATTAATATATGCTCAGACAAGCTGCATTTAAGTCGCTTTGAACCAAAAGGTATCGTTGAGACTCGTCTGGGACTGCCCGGATAAACTTGGAACGTTGGAAGGAAGAAACAGAATTAAATTATTCAGGGTACCGGGACACAACAGCATTCAAGGCAACGAAAAGCTGATGAACTAGCAAGGCAAGGGTCATAGGAATCTTATATTGGTCTAATACGGGGAATACCCAAATGTATAACCCGTAGTGCAGTAAAACTTAGGCAGACTGGAGAAACAGACATTGACACAGACCTTCATCCAAGGAACTAATTCTAAAACCACAAAGGAACTATTAACGCTCAGAAGGAGCAAAGTGCGGATTATCAACAGGTACCTTAGATATATATGATTATACCTTATACAACAAGACATATGGCTGTCAAGTGCAACCTGATCCAGCTCAACCGGTATCAAAGAAGTCTTTGCTGCAGACTCTGCGATAAAGATCCTGAAACCACAGAGCACATAATATGTCACTGCGAGGCTCTGGATCGCAAGTAATATTTTCTATTTCATCCTATCAAGGACCTGCACGAGTTGGTACAGGTAACATTAATAGAAGTCACAATGTGTTCGGCATATGAAGGCTCCTTAATATTTGAGAAAAAAAAATCTTGACACAATATATTCCAGATTTATACACTCTGCACATAATCACCTATAAGAGATGAGCAATAAAACAATACAAAATAAACACTGAATCATTCAGACCAAAACAAACAAAAAAAAAATGAAAAAATGCAGTCATTGTTTTTTTTTGTTAAAAAATCATTTTTTACGAAAAAAAATATAAAACCGCCAGAGGTGTTTGTAATGACAATCATGACTCCTTTCCTATCTTTAATATACGAATATTAAAATAATTATTCAACACTGTCTATTAAACTATCGGAAACAAAAAATAACCATCTTATCCGACAGTCAGCCTTAAGAGCGATCAACTCTGTAACCATCAATTCGAAGTTGGTCAAAAAATGCCTAGAAAAGCTGAACAATTTACGAAAAGAAAATAAAATACTCTGGATGAATGTAGAATCTTTAGGAGGGGAGTTAATCACCGCGATCTTGCAGATCTATTGTGTGTTCCCCTTTCTTGAGTTATAACGAGTTATAACTCATCAGACAGTATCAAGGCTTTAACAAAAGCCAGTATTCGAGACGGCTCCACAGAGGCCAGCTCTCCATCCTCGACATCAGCCGTACCAAAGTTCATGGCACGAATGGTCGTTGTCTCGGCGCACTCAGTGATGAGGTGTTCTGGTGTTTCCCCATTTTCAGCCTACTGAGGTGTTCGTTGTTTCCCTCAGCTTCAGCCTACTGAGGTGTTCGTTGAGGAGACAGTATCCTGTTAGAAACCCCGTGACAATCCGAAGATTGTTTTTACTCAAATCAAGAAAAACCTTTGATTTTTCTCGGTTGTAAGTTTTAAGGAACTTTTTCGAGTAACTTAGACCGTTATACTCTAGCCCAACAAGTCATAGAATGTAATTAAAAATCAATTAATCTAGCTAGAAACGGAGCAAACACTCCACTAACCGGAACCGTTCTGCTTCCCAAGTGGGAGCCAACTTAAAGTGGAACTCAAGAACCGGGAAGACCACATCTGTAACCTGGAATCCTTCAATGGTCTAAGGCACTCGAAGAAATTAACGGGTTTTTTTAACAGGACATTGTATCCTCAATGAACCCCTTAGTATAAATTGAAGCCAAGAAATAACCAGATAAATAATCTAAAATATTAAGCTTACTTGATCTTCATCGTACATCTGAATAACTAAATAAGGTGGATTTTTCCTGATATGCTCTCTAGTCCCATATAAAATTACATTACAAAATAGCAACGTCTGGTCCCAAACAGGCATCAACTCTTGCTTCTTAACCTACTAAAACTTAATTATATTTCACTATAAAACTCGCCAAACAACTCACAGTGGACTCTTTGACTTCTCTTCCTAGAGCTACTTGAACGAACGTGTCGCTTAGGCCGGATTTGTCCATACCAGGTTGTAATTCTGCTTTCAGTATATGCGCTTTTCCTTCAAATATCTGAAACGATACAATTTTTGTTACTAAAATTGTTAAAATATTTAAGTTATTTTTTTTATTTTAAGCTGTCCGATACATAGAGATCAAACCAAACCATTGTACAACATATGCAAATGTAAAGGTGTACCAAATAATAATATTGTTTAGGGAGAATAGATACTTTAATAGCAACAACTGATGACTCTCTACAACGGTTTCTTATTGAACAATGAATATTTTTCCTATTCTTACGTAACACAGATTTTGTGGACTGACTCAGATTTAATCATCATAATCTGAAAAGAACCATCGACTATAAAATAATAAATGCACAATTCTACAGTACCTCTAATTCAAGCAATATGCAAACACACCGTTTAACAGTTTTATTTGACTACAGTCATAAAGAATATAGGTAATCTTTTTTCAAGATTTGCGAATATAAACTTTTTTTAAGAATATCTTAACCATCTAAAAATCGCTGATGACATAGTCCCAATTGCCAATAGTCCCGAAGAACTACAAGCAAATATCAACGAACTCAAAACGGTCTCAAAATTAATTTAGCAAAAATTAAAATAATGCTGGTCGAAATTGGTCTGTTTTAACAGAGAAAACCTATGTCCCGACTAGAGCAAAACCGACTAGATGCCATAGGGAAATTTATAAAATGGTCAAAAATTCTATAAAGACCCCGTATATCAGTTAGCAGTGAAAACATTAACAGGCGGATTATACAGTTAAACGTATCTCAGAAATCGAGCCGATAACGTCTATGTCGATTTTGTTTATCAAGTGAGGAAATAGGTTTTCTCTGTGAAAACAGACCATTTTTGACCACCCTGTACAACGAGCTGGTGGATAGAAAAGACATTCTAATAAATAACAGAACACTGGAAACAGTTTACCCACCCCATCATGTAGCCCACTAGCATTACTTAATAAAAACACACCCAAAATTAATGCGTCCCTTTTTATTAGACCTGTAACTCCCGATGATTTAAAAATTATAATTCATAAGATGAAAAACAAAAAACTGAGGATATGTATTTTATTAGCCCCTTTGTCGTCAGAGCTCAAATATATCACCGAACCATTAACTGATATTATCAACACGTGTATTTATGAAGAACACTTTCCAACGATACTAAAGTTAGCAAGTCGTACCTGTTTTAAAAAGGGAGAGGTTCAAGATGCTAAAAACTATCGCCCAATCTCTATTCTTCCCACTTTCTCAAGTGGGAAGTAACTTTTCAAATTTTTACACCTAGTCAATTTGATTTCAGAAAGGGAATATCAACTTCCGATGCAATATATCAACTGACAGAGTTTGTATGCGAGTCATTTGGAAGGGGAGACGCATGTGGGTGTCTGCTTACAGATTTATCCTCTGCTTTTGATTTAGTTGATCACACCTTGTTGCTAAGCAAGCTGAATCATTACGGAGTTCGTGAAACCGGTTTGCGGATTTTGGAGTCATATCTCAGGGATCGCTGCTAAGAAGTGTTTGTCGCGGAGAAATCTAGTTCAAGGCTAACTGTTAGACGAGGAGTGCCACAGGGGTCTATCTGAGGCCCAATATTATTCCTTATGTATATTAATGATCTCCCTGGTGCCATTTCTCTGGAACAGTCGTCTACCATTATGTATGCTGATGACACTTCTCTCTTGGTCAGATGTAAAAAGGAGCTATCTTTGCGTGACAGCTTTCACTCGGTGTTGGAGGAAGCGAGAGTATGGTTTACTGCCAATCAGCTGTTTTTACATGAAGCAAAAACAACTCAAATAGAGTTTCAGCTCCGCGGTGGTGGTGAGGTTAAAATACCTAAATTTCTGGGTGTTTATATCGACACCTCACTGGGTTGGCAAGAACATACAGGGTGGCCCATCGAAAACGTTCCGCAAGGCATAACGGCCAGAGTAAATTTTTTTTCAGAAAATTTAAAAACCCGTCAATTTTGTTTGTGAGGGGGACAACTTTTGCCCCAAGAATGATTGCAAAATCTTCAACCCTCTAACCGGGAGTGTCATCCCCCATTTTCTTTCAAATGGGAAGGGGGGTCAAGTGGTAGCGCAATGAAAAGGGCTGTTTATTCTCTATACTTTCCCGCTTCGGTTTTGAAAATCGGTCGAGTCATTGAGAAAACATGAAGGATTGAAATTTGAAAAGTTTATTTAAAAATTTATCAGAGTAAATGATAAGGATAAATTCCTTCGACCAATTTGCTGTTTTTTTCTTATTATTTCTAGATGTTTGGTTTGGTTTGGTTTGGCATTTTTTCACTTGCCATAAGGTTGAACGATCAGGTTAGGTAGAGTGTACTTTCTTTTTGAACGGTGTAGTTAATTGGCACAACTGTCGTTACTGGGCTGAGGACAACCCCAAGGTTTTTCACGAGGTGCACACACAAAACCATCAAAAATTGAAAGTGTGGGCTGGTATTTTTAGAAATTCTATTGTGAGTTCTATTTTTCTTCCTGGAAATCTACAAGGTGATATGTACTTGGACTTACAGAAAAATACCATCGACCCAGCCCTAACTGACATCATAGAGAACAATCCTGGATACGTTGAAGCAGAACTAATATTTCAACAAGACGGTACACCTCCACATTACTCTCAAAATGTGCGTAATTATTTAAACAATAACTTTCCCGTTCTGTGGATAAGACGAAGGGGTGCAATTGAGTGGCCTCCCCGGTTACCCGCCTTGACTCCTTTAGACTTTTCTCTATGGGGACACATAAAAAGTAAAGTATAGCACTCCACCCGCCTCATTAGAAGACCTACGAAGACGAATTATTGATGTTTGTCGCGAAGTGACCCCGGAAGTTCTTCGGAATATTCTAGAACGGATTGTTTCTTTTTGTTTTACTGTTTATTACGTACATAACCAAATTTGCTAGAACTTATATCAGCACAAGGCTTGATCCCAAAACGTGTCTACACACCAAGACGGATCGTTCTAGAAGAAGGAAATCATGGATGAACACCGGACAAAAAAGCAGTAAAAAAACACAGCAAATCAATGTTGCCAATAAACCAAATAACATACTCCCTAAGAGCAAAACATGAAATACGTCAAATATAAATAACCAATAAATCGAAAGTATTGAAATTAAACGGAAATCGAAGAAAGTAATCGAAAGTACTACAGAAAATAATATTACGCAACCAATATACAATGTAAACAATCAAAAAGTCACCATCATATATAAATGTCATATATAACTGTCAATCAAACCCTAATTCGTTAATTGTTATACTATTTGTTTTACTGTATGGAGGTTGACGGGCAACATTTTCAGCATTTGCTACAGATAAGTTTTTTTAGTTAATTCAATTTATGCGTTTTTTGCAAAAAGTACTTTTCAAATTTCAATCTTTCATATTTTCAAAATGACTCGACCGATTTTTAAAAACGAAGTGGGAAAATATAGACAATAAAAAGCCCTTTTTATTGAGACGCCACTTGACCCCCCTTCCCATTTGAAAAAAGTTGGGGGATGACACCCCCGCTTAGAAGGTTGAAGATTTGGCAATCATTTTTGGAGCAAAAGTTGTCCACCTCACAAACAAAATTGACATGTTTTTGGATTTTTTGAAAAAAAATACCCCGGCTATTATGCTTTGCGGAACGTTTTCGATGGGCCACCCTGTATAATAAAATTGAATGAGCGACTTTCATCGGCTTTGTTTGCAATTCGGAAAATTCGCTTTACAGCAGGGCAACATGCGGCACTAATAACATATCATGCTCTCTTCCACTCCCTGATGTCGTATGGCATACTATCTTGGGGGGACGCAGCTGGCACTTACCTTAACAGTGTATTTGTTAAGCAAAAGAGAGCAATCAGAATAATAGCCAATATATCTGCATTTGATAGCTGTAAGCCCCTTTTCCGATCTTTGCGCATTATTACTCTGTATGGCCAGATAATCCTTGCCAAATTATGTTATATCAAAAAAAATCTCGATAAATACAAATCTCACACAACTGTACACGATCACGATACACGATTTAAAAATAATCTTGTGAAACCTGCCTCAAGATTACAGAAAACAAGCTGTATTGGTGTGGATTCTTATAATTTGCTTCCACTAAATTTCAGGAAATCAAGCTTGAGTGTCTTTAAATGGCATCTTAAGAGATATACAGGGTGGTCCGAACTCTATTCCGGAAACTTCGGCAGCATATTCTACAGATAAAAATAAGTAAAAATGTTCGTATAGATGTATGTCCAAAAATGCCTAGTTTCGGAGATACAGGGTGTAGAAGTTTCATTTTTATTTCGATTTTTTCCAAATAATTTCTGCAGTAACGTCAATATTTGGATTAAAATTGGTGTCTGGGAGTTTTTTGACTGGATAAATTTGATTTTGATGCCAATATGACTCCTACTAGTAGAGATCGCCACCTACAAATTTTTTAACTGGTTTGAAAAGTAATATCTTTTCGTCGGTACCTGTATAAAACTACTGAGTAAAAAAATATACATTTGCGACGCTTTTTACGTAAAAAAGGTCTCCTGGTAAAAATCGCTACGACTAATGGTTTTCGAGATATTTGGAATCGAAATTATCAATACCTGTCATCACTGACATAAATTAAACATGTTGACTAAATAGTTATTAGACTGAAATCATAAATTTGAAATGTTTTTCTACCAAAAGTTCAACAAAAACTGTTTTATCATCATTTTTTTGCAGAAAAAATATAATTAATTTAAAAAAATATAAATTTCCCAAATTTATTATTTCAGTGAAACAACTATCTACTCAACGTGTTTATTTTTCGTCAATAATGGCATGTGATGACTATTTCCATTCTAAATATTTTGAGAACGGTTGCTCGTAGCGATTTTTACAAAGAGACACATTTTACGTAGAAAATCACAGAGATGTATATTTTTTACCTCGGTAGGTTTTATACAGGTACGGACAAAAAGTTATTACGCTTCAAAACAGTTAAAACACATGTAGGTGGCGCTCTCTACCAGTAGGAGTCATTTGACATCAAAATCAAATTTCTCATGTCAAAAAACTCCCAGACACCAATTTTTATCTAAATATTGACGGTACTTCAGGAATTATTTGGAAAAAATCGAAATAAAAATGAAATTTCTACACCCTGTATCTCCGAAAGTAAGCATTTTAAGACATACATTTATACGAACTTTTTTACCTATTTTTATCTGCAGAATATGCTGCCGAAGTTTCCGGAATACAATTCGGACCACCCTGTATAGTGCACTT
Organism: Sitophilus oryzae; assembly: GCF_002938485.1. Classification (NCBI taxonomy): domain Eukaryota; kingdom Metazoa; phylum Arthropoda; class Insecta; order Coleoptera; family Curculionidae; genus Sitophilus; species Sitophilus oryzae. The sequence goes on along the minus strand of NW_022145685.1, from coordinate 2,299,057 downwards.
GGCACCCTACTCAATTGATGATTTTAAGGAGGCTTTGAGAGAGAGCAGAGATCTGCAGATCTTATTTTAATCGGTCATGTCATTTTACGTATTTTACATTGTATTTCTTATTGTGATTTTTTTATTTTTATTGATTGATTTTTGAAAATATTGTGAAATGTGTATTTTAATTTGTGAAAATGTATATTTCTTATGACTAATAAAGATTATTAGTAGAAGAATATACCGGGTGGTCTACGATTGATAAACACACAAGCCAAATTTAAACCATTTTGGACAAGCCGTTTTTGAGTAATTTGAAAAAAACTGCATCTATTTTTAAATTAAAATTGAACAGGTAACAATCAAACACCAGTCAAAAACCGACATACCTTAAGTTGTCACCGTCATTTTCAAATAACTTAATATCGATATTCAGTACTAGTAATAATTTATTGTTATACACCTAAAGAATAAGTATTATACGCGGGAAATAGCTAGACAGTGTATCTGACATATTTCGGTTAATTTCCCCTGAATATTAAAATTTTATTAAAATTAAATTATTTTTGACAATGACAAAATCATAGTTTGTAAACCTAAGGTATGTCAGCTTTTGACTGGTATATGATGGTTACCTGTTCGGTTTTAATATAAAAATAAATGCAATCTTGTTTGAATTACTCAAAATCGGCTGTTCTAAAATTGTTCAAATTTGGTATGTGTCAAAAAAATTCTATATGGGTATTTCGCCACTGACTGCACTGCAAGAAAATCTGCAAAATAAAATAGTTTAACGCAGAAGTGTTTACAAAAAATAAACATTTTATTTTGTAGATTTTCTTGCAGTGCAGTGGCGAAATACCCATATAGGATTTTTTGGAGAGATGAATCCGCCACATAGGTATAGCCATTTTTTTGGTATGTGTATTTACCTTTGAATAAGAAGACTAAGGAAGGAGCATAATGCTATCCATGTATTCATGCATGGTGGGCGGAAAAAGCTCTCTAGGGTGGGGATCCTTGACAGTTCTGTTTGACGATTCATTTGACACATTTGAATTTGATTTGAAAATTTGTGGATTTGTCAGTTTTTACGGAGCTTATTTTATGTTATTTATTATTTATTCTACTACTGATAGTTGTATAAAGGTAGTAAATCTAGATGGAAATTGTGGCAGAACTTAAATTAACAGTGACGCTATCGAGATTTATCGAAAATAGTTGGTTGTGTAACGTGCGGTAGTCTCGGCAAAAATTGAGTGAAATAATGGAACAACTTTTCGCTAGTAAGTGACTATATAATATACATACATGTAGTAAACCGATCATTTATGAAATTCACTTAAATTAACTAAATTATATATTTTCTTGCATTTTAGCTTTTATTTACTACTTGTCAAAAATCAAATTGCTTGGATCCGCATTGCCAACAAAAAACAACAATGGGCCCAATGACAAGGATATTATCTAGATATAGGGAGGCTATACCATAATTGGAAATGGTTGCATAAGCTGTAAATGTTGATGATGGATTAGAAGAACAGTATAAAATAAAAATATAAGATGCGATACAACTCCGTTAGATTCTATTACCAGTACTTTTTATACGCTGTAAAAATCGTACTATAATGAGGAACCTATCTGGACTTATAATGTAAAATACTATTACATGATTTTCTTGAGCTATCAAATAAGGACCATCTTCTTTAAACCCTTTCGGCAACATATCCTCAACACTGGCTTCTTGGGCATCCAAACCCAACCATAACATAATCTCAGCATAACACAATATGGATTGAGTTCCAGGTTGCTACAATATATGACTTTAATACTAAATATACTAAAATATTTGTTTTTATTGATGTTATACCAAAAATAGCACTGGTTTTATTTTACCACAGTCTTTGCCCATTTGTTCTGGTATTTCAGAAAAAGTGATATCTCTTGCTGGAATTCTCATACAGCCTAGTTTCTTCTCGTCAGCTGTCATCCAGATAAAAATGTCCGGCCAGCAATGTTGTGGCTGAAAAATAAAATCAACAAAAATTATGGGGTGTGAGCCACAAAAGTGGCTCCCACTAAAACTTTTTTATTTTTTTATACTTAAAAAAACCGAGATTTGATATTTTAGTATATGACATAGAACTGATTGACGTATTCAACTCTGAATGGAATGACATATCATATATATGTCAACATTTTGGTTTAAAAAAATCGTATTTTAAATTTTAATCAGTGTGAGTGTCATGGCTATGTTAAAGCCCTTAATTTTTAATCAAGGGCCCTTGGAAAAATAGATTCGATCGTTTAATGTTTTTTGTGTCCTGTCCTGGCCGGTTAAAAGATGCCTAAATCGTATTTTTATTCATATTTCAATTTTTTCAATATGAATAATTTGGTACCACACATTTGGTATTTCGAGTCAAATTGTCGTTATATGTACCGCATGTTACAATTTCAAATAAACGATATGCGCAAAAGTTGACATGGGATACACGGAAAAAAAGCTAAACTGGCTTAAAGATTATTAATCTTGAACCAACGATATGCTAGTTTCCCCATTCCGCAAATCTAGTTATACTTCTTTTCAAGAAAACCTTATCCTTAGAAGCTAAGAAAATTTATCTTTTATTTTAAGATTTACCTAGTATTGAAATTAAGATTATAATTACACTCCAGACAATTCGAGATAAAATCTTGTTTGGAGTACTACTTATACTTATTTGTAAATTAGCAAATTATTGCATTAAGTATAGAAATAATTTGTGTACATGTAATAGTTACTTTATTCAAGTGTAATATCACCTACTATAAAATAAAGCCTCTTCTTACTTTTAGGTTAGTTACTAGACGCGCCGACTAGGTAGTTTATAAAATTATAAAGTTTTTTTGTTATCGTTTGTGCCTGTGATATGTGAAAATGCAGGACCTTCTTCGGGCATGGGAGATGACGATTTGATCCCAAAATTTCAAGGTAAGTTTAGCAAATATCCTACATTATTTGATGACATTGGTTGGAGGTAAGGGGGAGTTTAAATTAAAATGAATATTGAAATATCACCAGAATAACCCCGAATATGGCTAATACTTTTTAAATTAGATTAGCCAAACATCACCTACCAAATTATATGCTTTTCGTAATAAGAAAATACAATAAAACTGTGTAATTTCCCAATATAGGTAGATATTGAACAGCGGCATCGCTAATTGAAAACTAGAAACGATAATAAACATTGTTAAAACATAATTGAATCATTCCAAAGGCGTACATACCTAGTTTACCACCAATGTATAAGAAATAATGCATATTAAAATGGAGTCCCCCTAATCTCAAACCAATGTAATCAAATAATGTAGGATTATTGCTAACATTACCTTGAAATTTTGGGATCAAATCCGTCATCTCCCATGCCTGAAGAAGGTCCTCCATTTTAACATATCACAAGCACAAACGATAACAAAAAACTTTATATAAAGTACCCGGCCCATCTCGTCTCGCAGAGGAGAAACAGAAAGCAAATGAAGATAGGAATCAGGAATGCACTATTGCGTTGTTGCTGTTGGGTATGGTCACTTAATATAAGAATAGTAACTCTTGGAAATGGGGTGTTATTCTCGTGCCGAGAATAATATACTTATTTAAAGTCTTAATACACCGATTTCAAGAAAAAGTTTTAAAAAAGTTAAAAATACTACTTATTATTATATAAAAGCATTTATACTTCATTTAATAATAGTTTCTTCGTTGCTACAGGATTTATTCACTTGATAGTAATATAAGTTTTTCTTAAATATAAGTCATTTTATTCTTTTTTTAGATTCAAAATTACTTAAAGTGACTATAACTATATTTAAAAAGCAAGTGTAAAAGTAAAATAGTTCCAAATATTTGTTGTACTCATGGAAAGAATACTATCCTTAAAGAAAGTGTAAAATTTTAAGTGTATGATTGTTCTTGAATATAGAAATGATTTTTTTCCGTGTATGTCATTCTATAAAGAGTGTCATTTTCTATCGAATAAAGTAAAATGATATCGAGGGTGTCATTTAAAAATCAAAACTTGTAGTCATTTCCGGTGAAAAAGGAAGTGGCCAAAAACAATTGAATACGTTAGTCAATCCTAATTTATGTCATATACTAACATACCAAATCTCGTTTTTTTATCTGAAAAAGTAGAAAAATTAGAGAGGTGAGCTATTTTTGAGACGCACCCGGTAGGCAAGTCCAGTAAATTTACTTTCATAGTATTATGTGGCATGTTTGAAAATTTCGAAACAAATACTGTTGAGGTTTATAATGAACGAATGACGTAGATTATATTTCATACTGTTTGTACAAAACCTATTTTTTGAGTAAGAATTTTTTAATTCGGCTAGTAGTAATAATATAATACTTGCATGTTCTATTATGGAAGATATTTTCTTTTGAATTTCGTACAGATTCCTGTAAATTAACCTGTTGGACTTGTTCGTAGATATTTCATGTATTTTGTTCAATGCAATAGTCTAAAAATGAAGAATGTAAATTAATTAAATGTTAAAAAATGTCTATACTTATGTGGCGGATTCATCTCTCCAAAAAAATCGTATATAGGTTTTTCGCCACTGCAAAAAATCTACAGAATAAAATAGTTATTTTATGTAAACACTTCTGCGTTAATTCCAAACGGAATCTACTTATCAGAAGTTAGGTTTAAAGATATACAAATTTGCCTAACGAACAAAAAATGCTTAACATTTCGGAAAGTTTATCTCTTTCCGTCGTTGGAAGCAAAAAAATACAAAGAATAACGAAAAAAACTATTTAAATTCAACTATTTGAGAACACTTTAGTTTTTTAAAACAGATCTACAAGAACTGTTTTTGTAGACGTATCTGTTTTAAAAAAGTAAAGTGTTCTCGAATAGTTGAATTTAAATATTTTAAACATTTTTTTGTTCCTTAGGCAAATTTATATATCTTTAAACCTAACTTCTGACAAGTAGATTCCGTAAGCGAGCGCAGAAGTGTTTACATAAAATAACTATTTTATTTTGTAGAATTTTTTGCAGTGGCGAAACACCAATATAGGATTTTTTTGGAGTAATTAAATGTTAACATTCATTACTTTTAGATAAATACCATTATTCTGATGCACATAGTTAATCGTTCTTTGTCCAAAATCGTAGGGTAATAATGAGTGTTGTAATTATTCGACACAATTTCAAGATATTTATTTGTAGATGCAACTAAAACATCCATAGCTTCGTGTAAGAGAGTAGTGATTCTTTCCCGATTATTTTTTGGATTTTTCAAAAATAGCTTTTCAATTATTTTTAATTTGGTGTTCTAAAACATTACTTTAAGTAAAATTTATTAACAAATCAATAGAGTTTACCAGCTGATTTGATATTTTTTCAAGCATGTTTGAGTGAAACATTCGTTTTGTCAGTCCTGGTCGTGAAGATCTTAATTTTAAGAAAGGCTTCTTGTCGTCGTAAACAATATTGTACAGGTTTTTTCCAGATATCCAAGGTTTTTTACCTAAAATGTCAACAAAAATGTAGTATCCTCCTATATCACATATACTTATAAGCGATACCAATTAAACTTTTAGTTAGGTAATCGAGGGCGCGATTTTTAAATTCATTGTTGCCAACCATGGATATATTCGGCTCCGGGCTGACTAACTGGAATTTAAATTTCTCGCTGGGGATTCAGGTGGTAGCTCTGCTGTAAAAAATGTCAAGTTGCCACATTTATATATTTATTTCCTGACATTGTTATTAGTTTTAACATATTAATTTGGTATTACGAGTTTTTGGTTTAAATGAATTGAGTTGTGATACTTTAAGCTTAAAATTTTTACTAGCAGATATTGCTGTCGAACATTGTTCTTCTTAGAACGTCTTTTAGTTAGCTCAATAGCCGTAAAAAACTCATTGCAACTTTATTAGAATATTTTGAACGGGAAAGCGGTAGTAAAGGCCCTTTATGTCCCTTAAGTGCTGTTACGAAGGTGAATTTTCTTGATGCGAATAATAACTGTTTATATATTTATAATTAATTTATTTTTGTTTCCTCAAATATTCTCATTAAAAGAAAATATGTAAAAGTAGGCAACGCTGTGCTGGTCAGGCTTAATCACGTGACTAAAAGTTTACTTGATATGAACTATATGTATGTATTGTACTATGCAAAGCTTATTATTATTATTATTCAACTCATTCATCTACAAACATTAAAAGTTAAAAATAATATTTACCTATAGATATATTTGCGCATGTATCTTCACGATCAGTACTGCTAAGGTCACATTGAACATGGCCAAATGTCAATCGAAACGATAAATATTTGTTTTGGTACTTCTTTGGAATGCAATTTGTTTCAAAAATCGCACCGACAAGTAAAGTATCTTCGAAAGAAAACACTTGATTCTCTCTAGACAAAGGCAAATCGACAATCAGATGACTTTTATCGTTTAAGTTGGTGTCCATATCAGGGTCCAATAATATTGTCTTTACGAAAAGCAGTATTGAACCTGCGTAACCTTCAGGAGTTCCTCGAAAGTAGGTATGGATATAGGCTGGTCCAAAAGTGGGAAGAAAGCCTAAAATATTGTATAAGCCAGTTAAATGTATACTTTATGTATTCTAGAATGACGGATACTAATGGTTTGGACCACCCTGTAGTATAATAACCCAGGGTCGTTCAACAAAGTTGAAGAGGTAATATTTTGTGTGCCAATTTTAAATAATATAAAGGAATCTTCTTCTTCTTCTTATCGCGCCCTCTCCTGCCGAAGATTGGAGATCCAAATGGCAATTGTAACTCTGAAAACTGCAGCCCGGAAGATTTCCGCAGACGAGCGTTCAAACCATCTTCTTAAATCCTTTAGACATGAGTTAGCCGTGTCAGATACTGACTTTTGTTAAAGCCCCGAGACTGTATGATAAGTTATAACTCGTTATAACTCAAGAAAGGGAACACACAATAGATCTATAAGGTCGCGGTGATTAACTTCCCTCCTAAACATTCTACATTCTAGCCATGAGTTCAGGCGTCTTCCTACTGATCTTTTCCCTTGCACTTTGCCCTCTATTATGAGGCGCAGTATTTCGTATCTACCATCTCTCATCACATGACCCAGGTATTGCATTTTTCTTTCCTTGATGGTGTTCATGCAAGACAGGCAACGGAGGTAGTCGTAGGTGGGACACCAATAGCAAGAGTCTCATAGTTTAGATATTTTGGCAGTTGGATTAGTAAAGACCTAAACCCAGACATTGAGATCATAGCTCGAATTGAGATGGCTAGATCAAACTTCCTAAAATTGCGGAACCTACTGTGCGATAAACGTCTCAACATCCATATAAAAGACAACTTCGTCAAGTGCTACGTACTTTCCACACTTCTCTACGGGGCTGAGTCGTGGATACTTAAAGTAAGCGCAATGAATAAGTTGGAAGCATTTGAGATGTGGGTATATCGCAGAATGCTGAGAATACCATGGACTGACCGTGTCTCGAATGAACGAGTTCTAAAGAGAACTCCTCGACATAATAAAAAAGAGGAAAGCAGCCTATTTGGGCCATATCATGAGACATAGCAAGTATGAATTCCTTCAGCTCATCATCGAGGGTAAAATTGAGGGAAAGCGCGGACCCGGACGACGGCAATGCTCCTGGCTGAAGAACATCAGAGATTGGACAGGCCTGGACTCACATACTTTACTGAGAAGAGCGAAAAATAGAGAGGAATTTGCCATGGTTGTTGCCGATCTTCACTGAATGGAGAAGGCACTTTAAGAAGAAGAGATGGTGTTCAGTATCTCTTTTTGTTTCTGCATGTGCTGGAGTACTTCATCGTTGGTGATACTTTGTACCCTTGAGATTCGCAGCATCCGTCTATACACATACATTTCGAAGGCTTCTATTCTCTTTTCGGTCTGTGAATCCAGTGTCCAGCTCTCACATCCATAGAGTAACACAGAGAAGACGTAGCATCTTCATTCCTACTAAGATTTTTCTCGCTTGCTCAATTCCTGAAAATATTTCTCTTTTCGAGTCGCACAGACTATTGATGTTAGCTCCTAAATACTTTATTGAGGTCACTTGTTTCGATTGTTTGTCCCTTGACACTCAGGTGTGCATTTATTGGAGTCTTAGAAAAGACCAATAATTTGGTCTTGGAGACATTGAGATGCGGTCCAAACATCTCACTATAGTGGACTACGGAATCTATAATGCTTTGCAGTTCTTGTATATCGTTGGCTATTATAACCGTATCATCGGCATATCTGATATTGTTTAGTGGGATTTTTATTGGGAACCAAACCAAACCATTAAACTTGATTCCACCCTGGATTCGATCCAGTGCTTCTCTAAATATAGTCTCCGAGTACAGGTTAAACAGAAGCGGAGACTAGACGCAACCCTGTAAAGGAACCTACGTTGTGCTAAAAATATTTTTTTATTGGGATTATCTCGGATGCACTCGACAGAAGCAATATTAGGGGAATTTGAGAAGAATATATTATGTAAATCAAACGCTAAACTTGTAAATAGACCTACTTATTTTATTAAATGAAATGAAAGGAGTGTCGTACTCTGCCAGGAATTCACAAGTAAAAGAGCATGACAGAGAAAACCTTGATCACTATTCCAAAGAATCCAACTATGCTGTTTTGAACTTTAATAAAACAGAAATAATAATATAAAAACTCTCCTCATACAAATTATTAATTTATTTATTACTTTATTTATTAAAATATAAACATTTAGATGGGTAGAACAACACAAGGGTGGAAACACTGTTAGACGTACGATTTTGAGTTTTCCTGTTTAATGTTTTCTTTATTCAGGGTGAGTCTTAACTAAGTGCAAATATTTTCAGGGCTGGTAGATCTCGATAAAAGAAACATATTTCTCTTTACCATTTTTCAAATAAGTCCAAGATAACAGAGTTATTATACACTTTGAATTTTTCCGAGAAAAAAATGATTTTTTCTTAAATTTTGAGAACCCCTGGATCTTTTCTGGGTTTTCTTTCTTGTAAATTTAATGTATACCACCTATGTTGCTATATTATCAAAAAAAGTATATTTTTTAACTAAAAACTAAAAAAAATTCCCAAAAATTTTTCAAAAAATTTAAAATTTTCCAAAAATTTTTGTCGCGATAAAAACCCTCATCGTATCTTTGGGGTCAAAATATACTACCCCTAAAAATATTTGCTCTTATTTAAGACTCACCCTGTATATTAATACACCATGTTCGTTGCATTGTATCATAGTACACATTTAAGACAATGAAGTTTGTATAATCAGTATTATAAGATGAATATCGTAATCTAAAATTTTCTAATAACTTACCTTCAACAGTATCACTAGATATATTGTCCAAATTGAGGAAATGTGTTGAATGTATCGATTTCTTAAAGTCATCATTTCGAATGTCTATTCTAAATCTTTGACACAAGGGTGGAAACATATCTGTTAAGACTAGTCTCTCGTTGAAGACTGGATTGCTATTATTCTTTTGTATCCGTGTTTTTACCTGAATTAGTAGAATATACATGATGCGTCTCAAAAGTGGCTCACCTCTATAACTTTTTTTATTTTTTCAAATAAAAAAAGGAGATTTGTTATGTTAATATATGACATAAATTAAGATTGATTGAGGTATTCAATTCGTTTCGATCACTTCTTGTTTCACCGGAAATAACTACAACTTTTGATTTTTAAATGGCAACCTCGGTATATTTTTTTACTTTATTCGATAGAAAATGACTCTCTGAATATAATGACATAGCATATGTCAATTTTTGACATTTTTTACAGTGCGATGGCTGTGTTAAAAACACTAATTTTTAATCAAGGAGCCTTGGAAAAATATATTTGATTATCTAATATGTTGTATGTATATGTATTTTTAGTGTCTTGACCTGGTCGGTTAAAATATGCCCAAATCGTATTTTTAATCATGGGTCAATTTTTCAAATGGAACGAGGCGAGGGTGGCTCATAAGCATATTTAGAAAAATAATTTTTTTTACGAATAATTTGGTACCACAAACATTTAGAATCAAATTGTCGTTATGAATCGCATGTTTCAATTTCAAATAAACCATATTCGAAAATGTCAAAAGTTGACATACTTATGATGTTATTGTATTGCATAAAAGTAACAAAATACAGAGGCTGCTATATCAAAAGTTGTAGTCATTTCCGGTGAAATAGGAAGTAACCGAAAACAACTGAATACGTAAATCAATCCTAATTTATGTCATACACCAAATTTCGATTTTTTATCTGAAAACCCATATAACACACAATATCCGCAGGATATTCATAGAATGTCGGAATGTCCCATTATAAGATCATCTTATAAAGTCATCTATAGGATATCCTCCAGACATCCTGAAATCCTGTAGATGTCTCAGAATAGAATATCCTATGGATATCTCTGTCGTATATCTAATGTACATCCAGCTGAGATATCCAAACATGCTCATGATAATAAAATATCCTAACAATATCGTCTAGATATTTAGGAAAAATAAATAATGTACTACTTTTTATATTACATAAAATGCAATAAACCATACAGATAGATATATATTACGTCAAGGCAACAAAATATCCTGTTGGTATCTTCTGGATAATCTGGATATTTATGAGCTTGGTCACTCCCAGTAATATAGAGAATTTAAAACGCCCGCGCAAAAAATTTCCCACAATAATTCATCTCGACAGTTGTTTGTTTTTGCATCGTGTATTATTTAGTTCTTTGATTTAGTGAAATTCGAGGTGAATTCGGTCGTTTGTCGATATTGAATGGGCTTTAAAATAACTGAAACTTACAAAACTGGTTGAGTTTGACTTAGTTTTTTCTTATACTCATAGTTCTAGGTTCTAGCCTTGTTCTAGCAGAAATTCTATCTTAACCTCAACTAATGTCGAAAAACGACGACCAACTGAGGCTCTCACAATGAAAAATTTGTGACAAAATTATAGGTGAAAATTTGTTGAAAAGCGCTTGTTCTTTATCCTTAAACCCATTTTCGTGTTTGATCTATTCAAACAGATATCCTATTTTTGTGTTTAAATTGTGAGTTTCTGGAATGTGTGTTGTTAGAAATTATACCTGTATCCTGTGTGCTAACTTTGATGTAAACTGTTGCTGCTAGACATAAACTGCTAGACTCCATAAAGTGTAGTATCAAGGGTAGTATGATCTGGTATAATACCATACGATCGAAAAAAACGGCGTCAGAGGTGGCTTGGAAATGAAGATCGCTGTTATTTTGTATGTAAAATTATATGGGAAATGTCATCGATCGTAGTTTTCAAAGCTCTTAACTCATACAAATAAACTTCTAAATTTTGACGCAAAATTCATTGACATAATATGTAGGTATATTTTAGAGCTGTTAATAAAAATATCCAATGAATAACGCCAAAATGTGGCCAAATAAAACTAAATCGCGAACGTTTTTACTATAAACTAAGGATGAAGTAAGTATTGTCAAATAACAGTCCTCATATAATGTCCTGAAAATATTCTATAATGCTCCCAACATCATCCTTGTATTATCCTATAAATATCCCAAATAATCGTAAAAGGCCTGCCTAGGGATGTCTTGAAGATGACTTTTTTTGTCCCATCTGGATATCCTATAAATATCCTCCTCTGGTTTTTGGATATCCCTAAGATATTTACTATATCCTTGGTGGATATCCTCAAGATATCTATAGGATTGTGTTGTGTTATATGGGAAGGAAATAAAAAAAGTTATACGGAAAATTCGCTTTTGAGACACACCCGGTATAAAGTAGAGAAATGGCAGAGTATAAGATATTCTTTTAAATATATTAATAAAGAGTAAAGATTTTAGAAGGTATATACTTACGCTAGATCCAGCAAATGTGATTTCCACAAATGTTGACGGATGGTAGTCCGATTGGGCACTACCTGATTTATCGTATATGAACTCGTTGGATTTTTTCTGAAGGTTCTTAATGTTATATATTTCAAATATATACTGAGCCTGTTGTTTCTCGCTAAGAAAACTCACCATTGTTAATAAATTACTAAAATAAATACACATTTTATTGACAAAATGGTGAATGCGCAAAATCTTTTTGTTACAAAGAAAAATTCATATCTCGGTATCTACTATTGCGAAAAAATATCTCGTCTCATATGTTTATAGAAAATTGACTTCTCTACAAAAAAGGGCTCTTACAATTTTTTCGTAAACCTCGCCGTTCGAAAGTTATTATAGGTTGAAATTTGATTATTTAAAGGCAGATTTCTTTTTTCTTATGAATTTTATAACTCGTTAACAAAAAATCGTTATGGTACACTCACGGTTTTATAGGAAATTCACTGCTCTACAAATGTGGTATCTTATGATTAGTCGGTTAAATTAACCGTTTAAAAGATATTCATCGTCAAACTTCAATACACAATAACTGTTAATTTAACATTAACAGTTTTTGATTAATAATTCGAACAATTCCAGTTTATTTTATGAGTTTCGGGAAAATTTTGTAAAAATTTGAGTTTCTATGAACAAAGAAGTGTTTTAAACAATTTTTTTTAGTCCTAAGCATATTTGGGTACATTGAGAAAAAAATGATTGCATTTTTAGCCGACCACGCCAATAGGTATGGTAGGCTATTAAGATCAGCAAAAAAAAGTTTTTTTAATTTCACTCAAAATGAGTTACTTGGGTTATAACTGTGGCATCCGAGAATCTGGCCATTAGTTTTTGGTGGGGGTGGGGGCCCAAGCAGCATTTGGACGTCGGGACAACGTTGGGTCACGCGACCAAACGTTGGGGCGCAACGTCGGCACAACCTCGTGCCAACCCTAGTCTGCACTAGTTTGGAGAATAATTTTTGGGTCGAAACGACGTTGGATACCGACGTTGGCTAGAAGCCTAATTTAGTACAAACTGCAACGTTGTTTAAAATCCTAATTCACAGAAATACAAAACTAATATGGCGTCTAAGTCGCGTTTTATCCTAAATTGGGATAATTATAGTAAAAATATTATATTTATAATTTAGTTAGAGACATATGTCAGATGGCAGTGAAGGAAAACAAAACAAAAGTATTTAAGTGTGGAGGATGTTTGAAGATCATAATTATTGAAACACTTTAACCGACTCTGTAACTCGTTACCCAAGGTAAAAAGTTAAACGCAAACAACTTTATTGATAAATGTATTGTTTCTACTTTAAAAAATACTAATGGGCCTTGAAATTAAAGAAGTTTTAAAAATTTTCTTGAATTTTTTTTTTAGTAAAATGAGAATAATTTATTCGCATTCGAAAAAATTGTTTCCGCGTATTTTTTAGGGTCAAATATTTCAAGTTAATGTATTCAAAAAGCAGGAATTGCTATTTTAAGAACGAAACATTTTCTTATTTAACAACATGGCGGCTTTAACTTTGTTGTTTTGGAGATTAAGATGGAGTAGTTCGAGTAGTCGCATACTGGACTAATAAAGTCGCAGTTCGGCCTTAACAGGTAGTATACTAGTCGCAAGATTGCCTAATTTAGTCATTCTAGAGTCTAGCTTGTGCCGCCCTCTATAATCTAAATAAACGAGGAAGTGTCGGTAATATATGTCGATGTATATTTAAATTTAGTTTTATATGTACCTTTCTTATGTCCCATTTTAATTAAGTTTTTTTTATAAAAACAAAAACAGCACTGAACTGTCTGACTGAACAGAACAATTAAGTGAAAATTTAAGATTTAAGGTTATGGTTCAATACAGTTGCAAAAAGGTAGTTTTAGTGACTCGACGTCCTACCACCGTAAGAATAAGGAAATCTAAACAACGTTGGAATTAGTAAAACAGACGACGTTTGGATAACGTTGGAATAGGTCCTGGAACTGACGTCGAAAAACTCTATATTGTCCAACGTTGTAACTACGTTGTCCGAATTACCTAAAGATCACTTAAGCAAAAAAGGTTACAAGACAACGTTTATTCGACGTCGCAGAAGCTTCTACTTTGCTGTAGTACTAGTCCAACGTCGCACAGTGCTTCGTCCCATGGACAAAAATCAAAAATAAGTTAAAATTTACTAATATCTGAATATATAATTTTATACTTATAGCAATGTTCAACCATCCTGTATATTATTTTTCATAAACAGCGTTTTTGTTAGCAAATATTTTCACTAAAAATAAATTTTGCGATCATTATCTCATCAGTGAAAAGAATAACATTCATAGTAGTTTTGTATATTATGGAGTTAAACGGGTATGTACTTAAATGAAAGCCACTATGGATATTGTTAAACAAGGTATGTATGTACTTTAAATTTATTTCTCTAATGATTCGTGATTGTTTAGTTTTTATTTATTTTTTAAGATGATTCTTAAATGGGAATAAAAATTTTACGTTTTCAAACTTCAAAAAGGCATTTAAAAAAACATATCAAAACATATCGTATTTATTGAATATTTTTGTTGCCATATTCATACACTTTTAATTTTTGTATAGTTCACCTGCCGTCTGCTTGCGACGAACTTTATTTTTTTATAATACTTTTCAGATGGAGTAAAATTGATAAGCAATGCTGATCTGGCTAATACTTGGCTTGATCATAAGGACAAGAACTCAAAATTATTTGTATTTCAAAAAATATGTTCTTATTAGATATTGATGAACCTTCCAGTCAAATGAGACACCACTTGTGCCTGAAAAAGTCCACTATGTTGGAGCGAATCGTCGCATAAAAAAGTGTCCATCTTTCAATTTATTATAAAATCTCATGCCCAAGAAAAGGAAAGAATAATATATGAATATGGTCTATTAAAGAGGTAACTATTGACATCCGAACCCCTCATACCGACAAAATGAACAGTAACAACGCGAAAAAGTAACATATTAGAAAATGATGTACAGAAATATCTTATATGTGAGGATAGTTCATCTACCTGTGATTTGGATACTATAAATTTGGAAGATTCTGTCAGCAGTGATTCTCCTGAATCAGAGTAGTTACTAAATGAATCAGAGTTTGTCCTAAAGTAAATTTATAGTATCTTAAGTTTTTTTTTAATTAAATATAACATTAATGTTTCTTTTTCATTAAAGAAAAACATTTTTATCTTATATTAGGCTTATATTGTAGGAATCATGTTCTAATGTTATTTCAATTTTTTTTTATCACAGGAATTTATTTAATACTTACACCGTTTTCATACTATAACTTATTATTTGCTTAGATGGAACACAGTTCCAACATTATTATTATTTATAAGATTTTTTTTTTCATTCAAACGTGGGACTAAGAACATCATCATTTAGTACAATGAGAGTACTCATCATTTGTGTCAAATAAACCTAGTTTGAATAAATTGCTTACAATAAAAAAGAAGTTTTAGATTTTTGTCCTCTAGAGTCATATGTTCGAAGCACTGTGCGTCGGCACAACGTTATAAAAACGTTTAAATGTATTTTAATACCCAAGGTAGGGAGCTAACTATTTTTTGTAACTAATCCAACGTTGTGTTTAGTAAACATGTGGTCGCAAGTCGTGAAAATACTACTTGGGGGGTTGGTAAGGGGGTATGGGAGGGGGTTAAAAATTTTAAAATATCGTAACTCCAAAATTACAGTAGCTAGCGAAACGCGTTTTTTCAAATTAAGATTAGGAATAATATTTGCAACAAAATTTGTGTGAGGTTCAAGTTAACGTCTCCTTTCTGCTGCAATGGCTAAACTGGACGGGACCTACTTGTTTACGCGGAATCCGAACCGCGGTCCTCGGCCATATCATGGTCAATGGCCTACCGACTTAGGAAGTGTCTAAATTAACTCTTACTCACGAGTATCCGATCTCATCCGGCCTTGAACCGGCGTGAATGAGCAGTGTGTATCAATAGATTTTACACTTTTCCCTTTTTGGACAACAGCACGATGCAAAGTTTCGAACCGGTCACCCGTCCATCCACTAGCATCGCCTTACGTCGCTTAACTTCGGTGTTCTAATGGCAACCGGTGTTTCGACGTAGCTGGGCCGTTGCCAACAAAATTTGTAATAACATCAAAATCAGTCAAAGTCGCAGTTTTCGAGATATTAACATATTTAAGTATGGGCGGCTATACGTGCCTCAAGGCGCCAATTTTTTCTAACTTAGAGTCAATGATTCATTAAAATTTGCCCTAAAATAATCAAACTTCAACCTTTAATAACATTCGAACGGTAAGGTTTACAAAAAAATTGTAAGAGACTCTTTCTGTAGAGAATTTAATTTTGTATAAACATATGGGACTAGATATTTTTTCGAAATAGTAGATACCGAGGTAGATGCCGAGATATGAATTTTTCATTTTAATAATAGGCACAGGAACCAAATTCCTCCTACTCTGGATGCCTTGTCACCAAGGGAGAGAAGACAATGAAAAAGCAAATGATCTAGCTAGAAAAGGAGGGGGCACTCCCCACTAACTGGACCAGAACTGTTCTGCTTCCCAAGTGGTAACCAACTAAAAGCGGAATTCAAGAACTTGGAACATTCCACCTAGAATGGAAATCTTGCAATGGTCTAAGACACTTGAAGAAGTTTCTGAGGGCTTACGACAAAGAAAAATTAGAGATCTTCCTGGATTTAAGTAAGAACAATCTTCGGATTGTCACAGGGCTTTTAACACATTGAGGTCTCCTCGTAGATTGTAGATTCTTGTAGATTGTAGATCCTTGTAGATTGAAACTAAGAAGAAACGGCGAATGCAGATTCTGTGGGGAAAATGGGGAAACACCAGAACACCTCATCACTGAGTACGCCGAGACGACAACCATTCGTGCCATGAACTTTGATACGACTGATATTGGAGATGGAGAACTCTACCCTCTGTAAAACCGTCCCAGATACTGGCTTGTCAAAGCTCTGGGACTGTATGATGAGTTATAACTCAAGAAAGGGGGACACAATTCCTCCCACTCATTCTAAATTCTAAATTCCTATTAAAATTAAGAGCTCATACTTGCAGAGTATATTTTGAGGTGGCTACCAACCTTTTTTCATAGTATAAAGTAAAAAAAATAGTCAACTTTTTTGACCCACCCTATATGCGCAGCCTATATTATCGTGCCCAGACAAAAAAATAATGAAACTACATTTTTTCTAATAAATAATTACTTATATTTTTAAAGTGGCATTCTAAATTTGAATCTTGCGTTATCAACACCTCTTATTAGAATACGCTGTATAATAGTGTTATTTGTGAAAAAAAAAACATAGTCTCGATAATCAAACTGATATAAACTTACCCTTCTATATTATCATTAACAACGCCCAAAGGCAGCTTTGCAGATTGACCTTTGGATAAAACACAAATATCCAACTTCAAATAGCCAGTTGGTCCACTATAAACCTCCAATTTTGGCGAACATAAGGCTGCCCATTTATGGTAAAATTGACAATCTAAGTTAAAGAAAAAGAAAAGAACAAATAAATATAAAAAACTAAAATATATTAGACCAAACCTTTTTGTTTTAAAATTGTGGCAATATCCAATTTAATGTTTCCAAGAATTTTCCGTTTTCTAAAAAAACACTTAGGTTGAATCACTGTGATTGTAAGGTACTTTTCAATAAACTTTTCTTCAGTTGTGTAAAACTCAAACACAAAGTACTAAAAATATGGAATATACTTAGTTTTGTAATGATTTAAAGTAATGGAATAAATTTTACTTCATTGTAAAAGGGACAATCAGTATCTCGGACTATATCAGTGCATTTCTTTTTGTTGTCGATGTTTACTATAACTGCCGAACTCATATCCTTCCAGATATAATGTCTACCCTCTAGAACGGTTACTGTTACGATAAAATGTTTTTCCGTCATGTTCACGTTAAGAAACGTCAATGTTATTGTCAAAAAGTTTTGATTGTTTATGAATGACAAATGTATTTCTTTGTCTACTTTTGTCGAGTTAGGTTATACCGTATGATGGAAAACCACGTCAAAGACGGCTGAGGAATGAAAATCGTGGATCATTTTGGCGAGGTCAATTTCTAGACGTCAATTACTAAAAACTGATGTGAAAAAAAAATTTTGTCAAAAAATAGCACAGTTACAGAAAGATTATAAAAAGACACATAAAATATATTTCCAAAAAAACATCTTTTTTACTCTATATAAAAATAAATTAACCTTCTTAAAGCCAGCTGGCAAATGACGTCTAGTGCTTAATCTCGTAAAAATTATTACTGATTGTCATTCCTCAGCCCTCTGTGACGCTTTTTTTTGATAGTATGTCGCTGGTATGATATAAGATATATTATACATTAAAACGGGAGATTCCACAAAAGTGACAGTTGTTGAAACCTAAAGTTGAAACTCTCAATTTAATGAAAAAAAAAGATCGAAATGTTATCTTATTTAATAGATTAAATGTATGATTAACTTTTGATTCATATACTATTTAACTATACTATTTTTATATACTATTAAACAACAACCAGTCAAGACTGTCACATCATGGATCACTGAGCGATCCCTTCCTGACAAATACAGGAGTTAGGCAGGGATGTGTCTTAGCGCCTCTCCTATTCAACATATTCATGGCAGCGCTCTCCATTATAGTGGACAGCAAACTGCAGGAGAGAGGATTGGGCATTAGATACAGATATGACGGCGGTCTGTTCAATATAAAAAGATTAAGGGCAAGAACACGTACAAAATTTATCACAGAACTTCAATACGTTGATGACTGCGCTCTAGTTGCAAACACGTTACAACAATTACAAGAAATGTTGAACACATATACCTGGGCATACGAGACTTTGGGTCTTAAGCTAAACATCGACAAAACCAAAATCATGTGCACTCCCCCAGAAGATCATAACAATGCTATAAAAATCGGAGAAGAACTATTGGAATATGTAGCGGAATTTAATTACCTCGGCAGTTTGATTTCGGAAAAGGCCAATATCGACTCTGAAATTCAGCACAGGATTAGCAGCGCCTCAAGAGCATTCTGGAAATTAAAAGACAGGGTTTTCTACAATCATGGCTTGAGTACAAAAACAAAACTTGCAGTGTACCGAGCAATTATAATCCCCACTATGTTATATGGGAGCGAAACCTGGATGCCGTACCGCCGACACATGAACGCATTAAACAAGTTGCAACAGAGACACCTTAGACAACTCTTAAGAAACCGGTGGTTCCATCATGTCTCAAACGTATCGGTCCTTGAAAAAGCTAACTGCGATAGTATTGAAGTTATGGTTACAAAATCCCGCTTAAGATGGGCTGGTCACGTATGCAGAATGCAAGAAAACCGCATACCAAAATCTCTGCTTTACGGTGAGCTTGTAGACGGTAAGAGGAGGCCGGGTGTACAACTCAAAAGGCATAAGGACATTTTCCACGAAAACTTAGAGGGGATTAATATGCAGAATCATTAGCAAGAAGCAGTTAACAATAGAACTCAATGGAAAAGAATTGTAAACTCGGTTAACAGCGACAACCAAAAAGTAAAGAGGCAACAAAGCAATGAGATTTTTGAATGTCCAGAGTGCGGTAGGCAAATAACTTCACGTATCGGGCTTTTCAGTCACAGAAAAGCTCATGAAAGAAAACGCCTTGCGTGACCATCTTCTTTATGCGTGTCGAATACTCGTCAGCGAGTAATGGCAGTATGTATGTATCTTTGTATACTATTTAAAAAATAACAAGTGAACTTAGAGGTTCTACACTAGAGTGTAGATAATAAATTATGATTATGTAATTAAATAAAAATACTTTTTAAAAATACCTTCGCCAATTCGTCCAGAAGAATTGATTACATTGATTCTTTTCCACCAAATATAAATTACCTCCACCATATTGTCATGCAAAAGTAATAATTGCAAATCACGATTAGAACCGTAGAGGGAAAATAATAGTTAGAAGTTAGAACGTAAAGTTAACTATTTTAGAAATAATTATAGTGAACTGGCATATCACTTGATACAGAGTGTGACTTCATAAATGCAAAAAAAATTGCAAGATACTTTTTGAAAAATAAATAGGAATTTTCATATTTTTTTCTATTTGGCATTCCTACAAAAAATTATTATATTTTAGGTATATATTTGATATGGGTTTGATATTGTTACATGATTTTAGTTCTGATGAAATTTTTGTAAATCTATACTAATATATAAAATGCTTAAGTGACTGACTGATTAATCACGATCCTGCTCAAACCAGTCAACGTAAGAGGCTCAATTTTGGCATACAGGTTGATTCTAGGGTGTTGAGGTTCGATAAGAAGGGATTTTTCGAAATTCCAGTTCCAAGAGGGTGAAACCATCCCTCAAATATTACAATATTTTTTATTTAAAAAACAGTCAAGTTTCCGAAAAAACGCTTAAACACGTATATTTTATTTTGTTTTTCTTCATATTTTAAGATTTTTTAAAAATGCATACAGGGTGTTTCAAAAAATCTGGTCATTGATTAATCACGATTCTGCTTAAAGCGCTTGATGTAAAAAGCTGATTTTTGGAAAACAGATTGACTTTAGAGTGTAGAGGTTCGATAAGAAGGGATTCTTCGAAACTCGAATTCTAAGGGGGTGAAACTATCCCTCAAATATTAAAATATTTTTTATTTAAAAACCGATGAGTTTTTCGGAAAAACTCTTAAACACGTATATTTCATTTTGTTGTTTTACATATTTTAAGATTTTTTATAAATTTATACAAGGTGTTTCATAAAATATGACCATTGAATAATCACGATTCTGCTTAAACTGCTTGACGTTTAAAGCTGATTTTCGGCAAACTGACTGTGGGGTGTAGAGGTTCGATAAGGAGGGATTTCTCGAATCTCAAATTCCAAGAAGGTGAAAACGCCCCTCAAATATAATATTACAATATTTGTTATTTAAAAAACGGTTAGTCTTTCGGGAAAACGCTTGGACAAGCATAATTTATTTGGTTCTTTTACATATTTTGAAATTTTAAAAAAAAATCGTACAGGGTGTTCCAAAAAGTTGAGTAATTTCTTAACCACGATTCTGCTTAAACCGCTTGACGAAAAAAGCTTATTTTTGGCAAACGGATTTTTTGAAAGTCAAATTCCAACGAGATGAAACTACCCCTCAAATATTACCAAGTTATATAATAATATCGCCATATTGTTTTTTCTCATGTTAACATAAATGTGAGAAAATTTTATCCAGTTCGTATGTTAATGGAAATGCTTGCTTTGCTTTATCATCACCATTACAAATGATTAATTCGACGTGAACGAAGTCGCTGGTACACGTTAGTAAAATATAAACGGCTCAACATGCATGTGAGTATATTCGGAATACGAAGAAGTTTTCCTCACACAAACGCTGTTCTTTATTTACCGTGGATATTCAGACAATAAATAAAACGGCTCAACTTTCGTTTAGCTGAAATCAGATATGCAAGAAATATTTATTGGTTTATTTAGTATTTAGGAAGCCTTTTCGAATAGTATAGTCTGTCCAACGAGAAGATCCTTGACAGTGATAGATGTGTCTGTCATTTTAATTTCAAAGTAGTTTATTTTATTTTACAAAGAAATAAGTTGGTACAACTGGAACGCATAGCACGAAATTAATTTATGTATTTAAAATTTGACTGACAAGTAACTTCAAAATATTGTGAAAAAAACTGTATAAAACTGAAAAAATGTAATCGAGTTATTTTATTTAATAAAAAACGGTTTGTGTTAATACAAAACAAACAAAAACAAGACACCACATACCAAAAAATATAAAAAAGAACTATTTCTTACTTTCAAGCTTTATGAAACTTCCCGCATTTATGATTATATTTATCAATATAACTTATGTACAAATACAAATTTGTAATATTCCGCAGGAATAAATAAAACAACATAAATGAAACAAACTATTTTATTAATAATAACACTTACCAAATTTTATACCTTAAAGGTTGATTAATTAACTTTAATCTTAATTTTTTTAAACCAGTACCTTTTGACATTATTTTTCTGCAGTACTAAAATCCATTATTTACCTATCGTGTGATGTCGATATTTTACAGCTACTCCAGTTTTTAGTATGGGTTTAATATAGTCCTTCTACCATATTCGAGATGCACTTATCTACGACGAGATGGTATACGAACTTTATTGATAGTAACTTTATTGGTGTATCCGTATAAGACTTTCTGCCTGGGCAGCGACTATTAATCATAAAGTGTGCTCTGGGTTCTACAGTTAATTTTCACTCGATTTTTCCTCCACTTGACCGCAAAACACACGTAATAACACGAATCAAAATGCATCATCTTCCAAAACGCAGGGTATTTGACAAAAGTTGTCACAAAATTAAAACCTATAATTTGGCAAGACTATGACAAACGTCAAAAACCTAAAGGCGAGTTCATACGCATCGGCGTCAGTTTGTCATTCATCGTTCCGTCAAACCAATAAAATTGAAATACGATCTGTCATTTTTGAAATAAACCAATAAAACTGATTAAAAACAAGTGACGACGCATGACGAATTTATATTTAAACCCATTCATAGTTAACTTAAAAATTATTAGAAACTTTTTTTATTAAAATAAATAGATTGGTATGGGACGTCATCTGCTTTTCTTCTGTCATCGTCTGCCGAAATCTTACCTGAGAAAAAAAACAGAGTATATGTCACAATTTTTTTTTTGCGGAAATGCACAATTTTTAGTTTTTCAACTTTAGAATAGCTGAAACCAGCTACATGTAAACACGTTTCTGTTTTTCATTCTAGAAATTTTTCTAAACATAGACACCCAAAAAACTTGCGAAAGTGTACCATTTTCAGTTATCGATAAAATACTATAAAATATAGCAAGATTTGAAAAGCTCTCGGCAATTGGAATTTCTAAACAGGTGCATTTTAGCTTTCAGCGTGTTTTGATTGCTTTGGTTTGGTTTGTTGGTTCATCTTTGTTTATTTTCATTTTTTCTCGGTACAATAATGATGTCTAAATTAGAGTATCTACTACGTTAAGGTCATACCTACATAAGAAATATGTTTAGAATGTAAACAGGAACCAAGGACTGTATATATTCTAAAGGACCATTCGATCGCGTCAAATCGCCGCTGTCGTAATCGCCGTGGAATGCTACGTCACGCGCTGAACAGCGCTCCAGAGTGCGGCGGATAGTTATTCTAGCGGGACAAAATCTCAAGAGAGTCAGTTTGGGACTTAAAATCTAAGAACGTAGCAAATGGTCTAATATATAGCAACTATATGGTTAAATTTATTTATTTATTAACCACTTAATTTATTAATAAATAAATACAAGATAATAAAACTATGATATTATTCGTACATGATACACAAAAACCGTATTGTAAACTATTGCCAAATACATAAAATTAGGATATCAGGTGAAATACTTACAAAAAACTCTTTAGCAGTTATTTTTTAATTACTTTGTAATCTTGTGACACCCTCTATATTTTATTTTAAAAAATTATATTTTATTTTAAAAATATTAATTAAGATAGATATTTTAATTTTAATTTTAACACTCGGTAATTGTAAATTCATATATAGTAAGTATCTAAGACAATTTTTTAAACTCAGTGCCTTTTGATGGAGTTGTTTTGTTTCTATACTATCCGATTGAAATTAAACTTTTTGGGCATTCACCTGTTAAGCTTGAACTCCCTGTGACTGTGACTACCTGTGTTTGGTAACTATTGGTAACTCAAAAGATCTACATCATTCAATATATCGATATTTGATAAAAAGTGAAAGTTTGATATCTGCAGAACAGAGGTACGAAGGATTTTAACAAATAATATACGTACAGTGGAAAAGTACATACCTTTGGCAATCTTCAACATAATTTGGCTTTGGAATAAAATGTATAAGCACTTGTAAATATTTTGTTTTCGTATGATCTCTGCCTTGCTGAGCAGAAAACGACCAAATTTGGTTGATAAAAATGTATCGAAATACAAAGAATATTCATGCATTTTTATATCAATTGGAATGTCTACTATTTATTCTTCCAGTACACATTTTTTGGCTTATTTCTAACCAAACGCTTTTGTCGGGCTAAATTTATCTTCCAATCCACTGTGCGCTCGTCCGTCAAATGCAAAAATAACTGTCACTGTCTAAAATCTTTAGCGCCAACTTCAACTCGGTCCCCAGATGACGTAAAAAAACTGACAGTGCAGGAAGATAGAAATCGAACTATCCTTATCTCTATAGTATCCTTGAACAGGAACATGTTTCATGCTTGGTTTCATGCAACTGATTTCAGAAATTTTTTTATGATTTTGTATTTGGGGAGGCTTCTATATACTGAATGTTATAATAAAACACCGGATTTCTATTTCAATATTTTATTATTTATTCTATTTACAAGTAATAAGTTAGAGATCTATTTTTACAAAGAAATATAATAAAACATAACCATTCTTATACGCATATTTACATTAATTAAACGCACCAAATTGCACAATATAAGAAATAAATAAAAAATAATATTTTATTAGATATGTATGTCATAATCTAATCATACTTAGTTTTTATAAGTAATATCAACATTCTTTGACTATTGTTACAATTTTGTTTTTAGTGTTTCTTTGTTGTTAAATAAGTTATAAACATGTTTTTTTTTACAAAATCATTATTGAATAAGTTTATAACAAGAAATCCTAGACTAACCTAATATAATATCAATCGCTTGTTATCTAATATAGTTACACTTTTATAATATTTGTTATTATTTGTTATAAACAATAATACGTCTTCGGTGTATCACTATAAATAAAGGAACATTTCGAGTTATTATGCCGGGTCCAGACCAAACAGACAAAACAACGACAAGACAGAAACATTCATGTTTTACGACAAAATTGCGACAAATCCAATACATTTCTGCGACATTTTGTCTCATTTTTGTTTTGTTTCGGAGACCTTTCAATGTCCCGTCTCGAGTCGGTAAAGATCAAAGTGTCTACGTTTGGTTCGTATATTTTACGACAAGTTGTCGGCGCAGTGTGGATGGCGTGTGCTGCCAACAGTAGGAGACCAGTGAAATCACACATGGTTAGTAAAACACACTCGCAACAACCAAATTTTTGACTTTGTTGTACTTTTGTCCTTGCAGTGTGGACAATTTGTCTCAAGTTTGTCTTGTCAGAATTCTCCACTTTTTGTCGCAAGTTTATCTTGTTTTTGTTTCAAAATCGTATTTACTTTTTATAGCCTTGGTCTGGACCCGGCATTAGAGAGATGCGTAGAGTTTGAAATACTTCAGAAAAATAAAGCTAAAAAAAATTTCTGTCTTTTGAATTTCTTCAGTCAAAATAACTTAGAATGAACTTCCTCACATTTATCTAATATTGCAACTTTTTTTAAACTAATTTTGATAATGACATGTTTTGAAATCATATTAAAATAAAGTACAACTCATCAAATATATAATGTTTTTATATATATTTTTTTAAATTTTTTTTTATGGATTTTGACTCTGGTCATGCTCTGGCCCAAGCGACAATATGACAACGCATTCGGTAGAAAGGTGATGTCAAATACCACAATTTAGTGTATTATTTGCCTAGATTATTTGATATCACCTATTTGGTATACAGGGTGCGTCTCATAAGTGGCTCACCCGCTCACCCCTATAACTTTTTTATTTTTTCAGACAAATCAACGAAATTTGGTATGTTAGTATAAAAATAAATTATCATTAACTGACGCATTCATTTGTTTTTCGTCACTTCTAGTCACTTCCTGCTTCACCGGAAATGACTACAACTTTTGATTTTTAAATGGCACTCTCGGTATATTTTGACTTTATTCGAGAGAAAAAGACACTCTGTATAGAATGACATATCATATGTCAACTTTTGTCATTTTCGCATATGGTTTATTTGAAATTGTAACATGCGGTTCATAACGACAAATTGACTCGAAATACCAAGTGTGTGGTACCAAATTATTCGTAAAAAATGCTTTTTCCAAATATCCTAATGAGCCACCCTTGTTCCATTTGAAAAAATTGATTAAAAATACGATTTGGGCATATTATAACCGGCCAGGACAAAACACGAAATACATTAGACAATCAAATATATTTTTCCAAGGCTCCTTGATTAAAAATTAGTGTTTTAATAGAGCCATTTTTTAAACGAAAATGTCAAAAATTGACATATCATATGTCAACTTTTAATATTCAATTATTAGTCAACTTATTATATTCAGAGTTGTTTTCTATCGAATAAAGTAAAAATATATCGAAAGTGTCATTTAAAAATCAAAAGGTGTATTCATTTCCGGTGAAACAGGAAGTGGCCAAAAACAATTGAATTGAATACTAACATACCAAATCTCGTTGATAGGTACATTCGGGCTGAGAGCGTCGAGCGGCGCGTCGCGTCCCCGAACTCGAACCCCGACGCTCAGCGGACGCTAGCTCAACGCCAAACGCGACGCTGTGAACGGTCTAATTTAAGTTAAACGAATTGATTCCATTTCGACATGCGGACGAGACGCAAACGCTTCGCGACCCTCGACGCTCTCAGCCTGTATGTACCTTTATATGAAAACATAAAAAACTTAATATGGCAAGTCATCAAAATAGTTTGTATATTCAGTTAGGTAAATAAAAGATTAATATTTTTTGGCAATTCGAAGATTTTTTAATGCATTGTACAATATGATCGAAAAAAGACGTAAGCGATGACTATAAAATGAAGATTGCTGTCATTTTATATGTGAAATTATATAGGAAATGTCATCGATGTTCATTTACAAGCTAACAGGGCGCCTTTTTTTCAACCATACGATACAATTGTCTACTGCACGTACAGAGTGGAGAATGACAATAAGAAATACGCATATTATTCTGTATCTGACGAGTTGTAAGTACTAGATTTTTAACAAAATTTACCAAAAAAATAATATCATAATAAATTTTACAATAATTATTGACTGCATAATTTATAACTGATAAGAAGCAACAACTATTTGCAGTTATAGATCTTCTAAATTCGATTTATTTTATATTAATTATACAGTGTGTCTAAAAAATATTGATATAGAAATATTTATGATATATATTTTATTTTATTTTTTATGTATTTTCGAAAATCAAAACCCGAAGTGGATTTCTTACTTTCGAAGCTTAGTTGTATATCAAAATAACATATTTATTTGAAAAAACTTTCAAGTGACAAAAATACAGACATTTTTTTAAGAAATATTTAATTTGGACTATTTTTATTTGATCTTTCTAGGAATAAGAAATGTTTTGCAAGTATCAAAACTTCTTAGACACTTAAAATACTTTGTTTCTCCATAGTTTCCATATAATATTTTAACACACTGTATATTTTCGTCATAAGAGCAATCAATCGTCAGGTTATTTTCGATGGTGTTCTAATAAATGTCGCTGAAACTTAACGTTTGTGAATTTCCATTGTGTAAATGATGATGTAGATCGTCCAGACTTTGATGGGAAAGTCCGTTTTCCATGATGGTCGAACCTGTGGGTGAACTGTTAGGTCCTTGGGATTGAAGGTTATTATTGTTGTTTTGACCGCCTTCTTGTCGCATCAGATTCCGACGCCATTTTGCTCTAGCATTTTGGAACCAAACCTATCAAAAAGAAAAAAATATATATATTAAAATCCCTCTTTATTTTTTGTTTCTCTCACTTAATGCACTCAGTATCTTATTTGAATACGTTTTTATATGGATTTATTTTTTTCCTTGATTCTCTATAATTTTATAGACAGAAAATATACAGGGTGGTCCGAACTGTATTCCGGAAACTTCTACTAAAAACTCTACTTTAAATAAAATCAGATCTTATGAAGTGGATTAATTAGTACTGAAATCTCTAGATTACATTCTACAGTTGCGCCCTTTTCATAGAGTCTCAACTTGGAGAATGAATCTTCCTTTTAATATACTAAAATAAGCAGTATTACTACTTATATAGAAACTCTCGCCAATATATACAAGGAAGCCAAAGCAAGAGTAATGATATATAAAACAAATCTAGAGATCCGAAATGGCAAAGGAGTACGACAGCGAGACGCAATATCCCCAAAGCTGTTTACACACAGCAACACTAGAAGAAATCTTCCGTCAACTCGATTGGACCAAAAAAGAATTAAGTATAGATGGAATTGCCAGTATTCCTGAAGAACTACAAGCAAATTAACGAACTAAATACAGCCAGCAATAAAGTAGATCTCAAAATGAATTTAGCAGAAACTAAAGTAATGTGCAACGAACTGGTAGACAGGAAAGACATTCTAGTAAATAACACAACACTGGAAATAGTAGAAGCATATACAGGGTGGTCCGAACTGTATTCCGGAAACTTCGGCAGTAATATCTGCAGATAAAAATAAGTAGAAAAGTTCGTATAAATGTATGTCCTAAAATGCTTAGTTTCGGAGATACAGGGTGTTGAAGTTTCATTTTTATATTGATTTTTTCCAAATAATTTATTACCTACATATTTTTAACTGGTTTGAAGAGTAATAACTTTTCGTCCGTACCTGTACAAAACTACTAAGTAAAAGAATATAGATTTACCACGTTTTTTGCGTAGAAAAAGTCTCTTGGAAAAAATCGCTACAATTAATGGTTCTCGAGATATTTGGAATCAAAATTATCAATACCTGTCAACATTGACATACATTAAACATGTTGACTAAATAGTTATTAGACTGAAACCATAAATTTAAAATGTTGTGTGTCAAAAGTTCAACAGAACTGTCTTATCATCATTTTTTCCAAGAAAAATTTATGATTAATTTAAAAAAATAAAAAGTTCCCAAGATTATTCTTTTAGTCAAATAACTATTTACTCAACATGTTTATTTTATGCCAATAATGACATGTATTGACCGTTTCTATTCTAAATATCTTGAGAACGGTGGCTGGTAACAATTTTTACCAAGAGATATTTTTTACGTAGAAAATCATGGAAAATTTGATTTTTCACTCAGTAGTTTTATACAGCTGTGGACGCAAAAGTTATTATTCATCAAAAAAGTTAAAATACAATAGGAGTCATATTGACATCAAAATCAAATTTCTCATGTCAAAAAATTCCCAGACACGAATTTTCATCCAAATATTGACGTTACTTCAGAAATTATTTGAAAAAAATCATAATAAAAGTGAAATTTCTACATCCTGTATTTCCGAAACTAAGCATTTTAGGACATATATTTATACGAACTTTTTTACTTGTTTTTATCTGCAGAATATGCTGCCGAAATTTCCGGAATACAGTTCGGACCGCCCTGTATACAAAACAGTAAATAGTTTTTTAAAACTCCTCTATAATTTTAGAGAGAGTAAATATACGTCTTAAAACACTAAATACTTTTTGTTGCTTAGATTTAGATTATAATTCTAATTTTAAAACAATCTTTTTTTTTGAAGAAAACAAAGTTTTCTTCAAATTAGTTAAAAACGGCTTGTCTAAAATTATTCAAATTTGGCACGTATACTCATCGTACATACGTAGATCATCGTACAAAACGTATGTACGACTGTCAAATGACCAGGAGAGCCAATATTTATACATTTCAAATTTGATCCACTCGGTGTATTATGAATTAATCATATACATTTTACAATAGGGAGTATCAATACTAACAATTATTATAGATTGATATAATTTACCTGAAGAACTCGCTTAGAGAGACCAGTCTTTTGAGCCAATTGTTTCAGATCTTTTGCATCCGGATTTTGATTGATGGCAAAGTACGTCTTCATAGTTCTGAGCTGGTGATGTTTGAAGGAAGTTCTCATCCTAGATAAAAAAAATTAAGTATTTAAGTGAGATTAAAGCGAGGGATTCTGCAAATTAAAGTCCCCATCTGTTTATACGAGAGAAAATAGAATGTTATTCCAGCGGAAGTTTGAAACACCCCATGGAATGGCTTAACAAAGTGAAGAATTTAAAAACAACTTTATAATCAAGGTGCGTTTTATGTCGATAGTTTGTTTTTGGCTCACCTTAATAGTTTTATTTTTGTTGGAGATATTCGCTTTTGAAGAGATTAGTAAAAATGTACTTATAGCAATTTTAGCATTAAAATCATGCAATTTTTTCGTCCACATTACCACACCTGAAATAGAGTTAATTGTTTTTTAATGTTACTTTCATGGAAAGTCAGAATAATTTCTGGTTGGTAGTATACAGAAGAGAGATGATTTAATTAAAATTCCATGTTCAATTAAAACAAAAATAGTGGGTAGAGCTTAAAACCATTTCTGCTTCAGTAACTGCCATAACAAACTGTAATAATATGATTTTTCAATGACAGTGATATTACAAAATCTATAAACACTAATTCATTGCTATATTGATATGGGCCAAAAGGACCAAAAGCAAAGGTATGCTTAATGCTAATTGTTTTGTAAATCGTAACTGTCTTTTTCAAAAGCGAATGTCTCCAATAAAAATGAGCTATTGAAATGAATCAAAAACAAATTATCCAGAAAAGACCGCTTTGATGATAACATGGTTAGAACAAAAAATATTAAACTAAACACTTAAATCTAAAACTATAACAAAAATATTTCCTTTTTAAAATACTTGAAAATTTTAAGGTGTCCATTTTGTGTGCCGTTCAGAGTATATTCTCCTTATATTCTCAAATAATTTCTATCGTTTTCATTTTGTACTTGCTTTAATATTAGAAGTAAAACAATGAAAAACCAGAAAACTCGAAATATGCAATAATTATGTAGTCATGTCATTATCATTGTAAAGCTTCATTCAGGACCTCACAATTAGTGGAATAAATTAATGTTTTCAATTACATTTTATACTTTTTAGTTTACGATCATTCACAATGTCTAAGAAACAATTAAAATTAACAGAATATCCTAGCAACAGCTTGCGGTAATCAGTTGTATCCATAGAGAAAGCCTATTATTTAGCTTATAAAACAATAATAAACTTTTGATTTCCAACCATATTTTCTCTTGACGGATATTAATCAAAGGCCAAAATGACATTTTTCGCAAATTTTGAAGTATAATTAGTGAAAAGTTAAAAGTTTGGTAACTTTTTTCTCAGGCTTTTTCCACTAATGGAAAATTCCTACCACTAATTTTGACGTTCTGATGCCTACATTCAAATTAGAGGAACACACTTCTATTGCTCTTCTAATTGAAACCACAAATTTATTCCACTAATTGCTAGGTTTTGAATGAAGCTATAGGCCATTGTCATTGTCCAAAATGTCCTTCATTAAAGCAAGCCTTTAACTATAATCGACTTTTTGGGGAATTTTGATTTTTGTCAATTGCAGTTGTTGTCTTTTCGATTAATTTTCATTTTGTTCAATTATATTCGGATAATTCTCCTTCGGTTGTTTTTGGACAATTTTCATAGATCCATTATTATTTACGTACCTTTTCGTCCTCTGCGATTGGTGGCCATTATTGGACGCCGGTGACGTCACCGACGACTCGTACGACAACGATTCCATAGAGGAGGACAGGTCACCCTGATGGAGCATTTCTGAAACAAAAGCGAAAACTAAAATATCGACGGACGTATAAGCCTTTCGACAATATGGCGGGCAAAAAAAACCGACCGAACAATAGCATATTTGTTGTTTCTGTTTCCTTTTCTTTCCCTGTGCGTTTTTTATTCCTTTTTTCGAGTTCGGACATTTCGAAAGCCGACGAACAAAAGGAGGGCGATTGTGTTTGCCTATTTGGAAGCGAAACAGAACGGTAACAAGAAGGGACTCGGCCATTGTTTACAAATGTGTGTACCTACGGTTGAGACGGTTATTTGAAATTTGCAGCGGCTTTGAGATATTTATCGAGGGAATCGACGGAGTATGTTGATTTATTTTTCCCTTTCTGGTTTTGTATAGATTTGTTTTGTATTTATGCATTATAATAACATAAAAATATAACATATTAAAAAGGCTCTAATATGGTAGAATGTAGAATGTTTGGGATTACAGATCTATTGTGTATCCCCCTTTCTTAAGTTTAAAGAGTTATAACTCATCATACAGTCTCAGGGCTTAAACAAAAGCTTGCATGTACTTGTCTACACATCAGAGGTCAGCTGTCGATCTCCGACATCAGCCGTACCAAAGTTATGGTACGAACAATTGTCGTCTCGGCGTACTCGGTGATGAGGTGTTCTGGTGTTTCCCCATTTTCCCCATAGAATCTGCATTCGCTGTTGTTTCTTAACTTCAATCTACTGAGGTGTTCGTTGAGGAAACAGTGTCCTGTTAAAAACCACGTGACGGTCCGAAGATTGTTCTTACTTAAATCAAAGAAAATCTTTAATTTTTCTCGTTCTGAGAAATTTCTTCAAGTGTCTTAGACCGTTGGAGGATTCCCACTCCAGGTTAAGGAGAGAGTCTTCCAGGTTCTTGAGTTCCGCTTTAAGTTGGTTTCCACTTGGAAAGCAGAACAGTTCTGGTCTAGTCAATGGAGAGTTCGCTACTTTTCTAGTTAGATCGTTTGCTTTTGATGAGTAGGAGGACTATATTTTCTTTGCCTAATTTGTTCAGCTTCTCTATGCATTCTTTGACCAACTTGGAATTGATGGTTACTGAGTTGATTGCTTTTAGTGCTGCTTGATTATCGGATAAGATAGCTATTTCCTGTTTTCGATAGTTTATCATTTCTAGATGTATTAGTTATTAGAAATACTACTAATTGCCTGGAATTTGATATCTATAGAAAAAATGCCATTACATGTCGATATGTTCCTAATGAGGCGTGTTATAGTGTTGAATATAAGATTTTTTGTTTAAATTTCTTAGTTTATAGATTACTTAGTTTTCCATTTACCAACGAAAAATATGAAATAGAAAGAAATTACATTAGAAATGTAGCTGAGTGTAATGGATATGCTTCTTCATTAGTTGATAAAATAATTAGAAAACGTGGAAATAGGTCAAAATATTTATATTATAAGAATATTTTCAAAATAATCTATCTCAGATAAATTGTACATACGCACCTTTCGATAGCGTTGATTTCTATCTAAAGAATGCTTAGGTAGGTGCCCATTTGAGTATACCTATATGCTAGTTTATGTCAAGATACAAAAGCATGTTATTGCCATAAATATCATGCTTTCGTATCTTTTGTATCTTTGAATATAACTTTTTGATAATATTGTATATTATGTACTTTCTATCAAGCTAAATCAAACCAAACAAGCTCTCATTAGGATGTAGTAGTTTTTTTAACTAATTAACGAATTCAAATACTAGGCCCGAATTCTGGAACTTTGACATAAAAGCGTTACGCTTGTAAAGCGGTAAGCGAAAGTATTCGAACGCCAAGCAGTCCATTTTGGTATCCTCGTTACTGTGCGAATCTTATAAAAAGGTGCGAATCGTGTTCTGGATACACGTTGAGCACATATTGACAGCATCGCAATTTCTCAGGTATCTAACAGTCAAATATGGATAAAACAATGAATAATGTCAATGTTACGTGAATTTCATAACTTATATATTGTTGAGTTTATGTCAACATATTTTTCTATGGATATGTCATTAATCTTATTATACGAGGGAAAAATATTAACGTCATAAAACGTTACGCTTTCAAAGCGGTGAGCGCAAGTATTCGATCAGTGAAACGCAAGGCAGTCGATTTTGGTATTCTCGTTGCCATGCGAATCGTGTTCTGGATACGCGTTGAGCACATAGAGCACAAAAGTTGATAACTGACGGATGTAACAATGAAAAATGTCAATGTTACGTGAATTTCATTACCTATTGTTGTTATGTTAACCTATTTTTTATTTTTCTATGGATATGTCATTATTCTTATTATATGAGGAAAATGTTGAAAACGCTTCTCAGCATTTTAGATGTTTTGAACAATATTTATAGCTGTCAAGTCGTAAATTATCAATTACTTATTGAGGAATTTATAGAAGAAGCAGTAATTTTCACTAAAGAGCAACATAACGCACAAAATCACAATTTTTTCGATTGATTTGTACAGAATAGCGCCCCGTCTACTGATAATTATCGTAAAGCATACAAATCTAACTTTAACAAATATAATTTAAAGAAAAAACGCTTATTCAAAGCAGCAACCGAATTATTTCCACTCTGGCAGCTCGGCCGTTGTTTCACGCCACCGTCAAAACCAGAAAAGAATAAAACCAAAAACACAAAAATTCAACACATATACATACGCGCACGTATAAGGACGAGGTGCAAAATTAATAATATTTACGTTAAGCCACGTTCACACGTGAAGCACCCTCGAACCGAGCGCGGAGCGCCCGCCGGCACGTTCGAGTGCCTTCGACGTGATTAAGGGCCGACAAGATGGCGGACGACGACGCCCAGCGCACCGACGCTGTACGCTATTATACGCTGGCGTATAGTGTATAATGATATAAAAACGAACGCGAGGGGTATATTGAAATGCGTGTACTGTAATCATAAGTGGGTCGTTCTTAGAGTTGAGTATTATATTTGGTCGTCGACCATAGATAGTGGCGGTGAACCCCCAAAATTTAATGGCTTTTCTTAAGAAAAAAAAACTTTGTTCTATGACTCTGAGAAGATTTCGACAGATGATGACAGAAAAAAATTAGACGACGGTCTTACCAATTCATATATTTTATTAAATACTACTATGTACTTCTAATATTTTTTAAGTTAATTATGGCTGGGTTTATATACAGGGTGTCCCAATATTCCGTGGACAAAGAACTACTATTTTTACAGGCACCTTAAAATTTTTGATGTATTTTAAAGTTTATATTTATATTTAAAGTTCTCGTTGGCCGATTTTTATGATTTTTAAGCAATTTGTAGATAAATTATTTGACTTTTTAGTATCTCTTTCTAAATTAAAAAAAAAGTTTCCGTCTGTGAATTATACAAAATGTTGATATTTTGATGGAAGTTTGAAACACCTTTTTGAGTATGTTAACAAAGCAAAGAATTTAAAAATCATTTTATCATCTAAATAAGTCTTTTCTCGATAGTTTGATTTATGTTCATGTCAATAGCTTTATTTTTATTGGAGATATTAGCTGTTGAATAAGGCAGTAACGATTTACTGCAATTTTAGCATTGAAAGTATGTCTTTGCTTTTGGGTCCCATCAGGGCCATCAACACGCTCATAAAACAGTGTTTATTGTTTTTGTAATGCCACTGTCATTGAAAAGTCATATTATTCTTGTTTATTGACACTTACTCTAGCAGAGATGGTTTTAACTTCTCAAGTATCGGCTATTGCTACTTTAATTGATCAATGTAGAGATCAACTTTTGGACTTAAAACCATCTCTGCTACTTAGAGTAGATGCCTAACAGGCAAAAATAATGTGATTTTTCAAAGACAGATATTACATAAATCGTAAACACTATTTGATAGGCCTGTTGACTAAGACCAAAGATATAGGTATGGTTTTAATGTAAAAAATACGAAAAAATGTTAGTTTCTTCTTCAAAAGCGAATATCTCGAAAAAAATGAAGCTATAGAGATGATCCAAAAAACAAACTATCGAGAAAAGATACACCTAGATGACAAAATAATTTTAAAATTGCTTGCTTCGTTAAAATACTCCACAGGGTGGTCAAACTTTCACCAAAATATCAACATTTTGTTTTTCCTCGTATAACTGACAGATGGCAAATTTCAATTTAGAAAAATGTATTAAAAAGTCAAATAATCTAACTACAAATTGCTGTCCACTAGAACACACAATATGCAAAACTTTAAAGTGAATGAAAATTTTAAGGTGCCTGTTTTTCGTACCGATGAGTGTGTATTATAAACCCATCCATATACAGGGTGTCCCAGAAATAAGTGCAAGTATTTTAAGAGGTGGTAGATCTCGATAAAAGAAACATATTTTCTCTTTATCGTTTTTCAAATAAGTCCAAAATAACGGAGTTATCTTATTTTGAAAATTTCCAAAAAAAAAATGATTTTTTGCTAATATTTTGAGAACCACTGGATCTTTTCTGAATTTTCTTTCTTGTAAATTTAATCTACTACCTATGTTGCCATATCATCTAGAAATTATGTTTTTTTTTAAATAAAAACTAAAAAAATTTCCAAAAAAATTTTCAAAAAATTGCGCATTTTCAATTTTCTTTTTCGCGAAAAAAACATCATAGGCGTGTTTCTGGGGTTGAACTATACTACCAGTTAAAATATTTGCACTTATTTCTGGGACACCCTGTATAGTTAACTTAAAAAATATTAGAAACCCCCTTTAGTGAAAAAAATGGATTGATAAGGACGTCATCTGCCTCTTTCCTGTCATCGTCTGTCGAAATTTTCCCTGAGTCGAACTTATTGGTCATCTTAAGGCTCTCTTCGATGTCGTATGGGAAAGAGGAGAGGTACCTCAGGACTTTCGCAACGCGAATATAGTGAATATATTTAAGAACAAAGGAAGTGCATCAGACTGCGAAAATTATAGGGGAATTTCGCTATTGGCTATCGGCGGAAAAATTCTTGCAAAAATAATGTCAAACCGCCTGCACCTATATATAGAAAGAATCCTTCCAGAATCACAAACGGGTTTTCGTACCAACCGCGGCACCGTCGATTCCAGATTTTCTATCCGTCATCTACAGGAAAAAGTAAAAGAGCAGCAGTCTAAACTTTATGGTGCATTCATCGATCTAACAAAAGCCTTCGACTCTGTGAACAGAGATGCGCTTTGGGCAATTATGAAAAAGTTCGGAGTTTTTTTACAGTGTGTAAAAGCCTCCATAACAACAACAAGTCAAGAGTATCACATCATGGATCACTGAGCGATCAATTCCTAACAAATACTGGAGTTAAGCAGGGATGTGTCTTAGCGCCTCTTCTATTTCAAAGAACTCTTCTTCTCTTCGAACTTCAATATGCTGACGACTGCGCTCTAGTTGCAAACACGGTACAACAATTACAAGAAATGTTGAACACATATACCTGGGCATACGAGGCTTTGGGCCTTAAGCTAAACATCGACAAAACTAAAAGCATGTGCACTCCCCCGGAAGATCACAACAATGCTATAAAAATTGGAGAAGAACTATTGGAATATGTGCCGGAATTCAATTACCTTGGTAGTTTGATTTCAGAAAAAGCCAATATTGACTCTGAAATTCAGCACAGGATTAGTAGCGCCTCAAGAGCATTCTGGAAATTAAAAAACAAGATTTTCTACAATCATAACTTGAGTACAAAAACAAAACTTGCAGTGTACCGAGCAATTATAATCTCCACCATGTTATATCGGAGTGAAACCTGGGTGCCGTACCGCCGACACATGAACGCATTTAACAAGTTGCAACAGAGACACCTTAGACAACTCTTAAGAATCCGGTGGTTCCATCATGTCTCAAACGTATCGGTCCTTGAAAAAGCTAACTGCGAGAGTACTGAAATCATGGTCACAAAATCCCGCTTAAGATGGGCTGGTCACGTATGCAGAATGCAAGAAAACCGCATACCAACATCTCTGCTTTACGGTGAGCTTGTAGACGGTAAGAGGAGGCCGGGTGGACAACTGAAAAGATACAAGGACATTTTCCACGAAAATTTAAAGGAAATTAACATGCAGAATGAGTGGGAAAAAGCAGCTCACAATAGAACTCAATGGAGAAGGGTTGTAAACTCAGTTAACAGCGACAACCAAAAAGTAAAGAGGCAACAAAGCAATGAGATTTTTGAATGTCCGGAGTGCGGTAGTCAGATAACATCACGTATCGGGCTTTTCAGTCACAGAAAAGCTCATGAAAGAAAACGCCTTGCGTGACCATCTTCTTTATGTGTGTCGAATACTCGTCAGCGAGTAACGGCTGTATGTATGTATGTATGAGTCGTAAAACATACTTACACCGTATATTATTTCTATAATTTGACAAAGTACTCTTAGGACAAACCTATTCAACAGTAAAACGAGTATGTTTATCTAGAGATACGAGCAAATTGTTTCCACGGAAAGAAACAGTCCCGTCGCGTCGTCCGCGTCGATTCTCCCCCTGATTACTCTCCTCTTTTTTCACTCTTTCCTCCTCCTTTTTCTCCTCTTTGCTGGCGAAGTAGTCGCGCCCGCGCCTCATCGAAAATGCATCGATTTGTTTCGAAATTTACCGTCGGCACTTTGGAACGACGACAGGGACACGAACGAGAGCCAAAAGGGCCCCTCGATCTTCCGAGGGACTCGCGTAGAGACCTCTATCTCTGTCTACTTCTCGAAACGGCGACCGTGGATAGAGACGGGTTTTGGTTTGTTTTTAATTCCGAGCAACGAGTTACAGGCAGCGTTGTCGCGTATTTACGTCTAGTTTAAAAGGAAATTGTTGCGTATTCCACTGTTTGTATGTTCTATTTTGCACAACTGCGACGTTCTGGATAGTACACGTTTCATGGGCTAGATTTTGATTTGGAGTGGGGCGAAAAATATCAAAATAGGTACCAAAATCTGTCTTTTTGCCTTACACGTTACTTAGCAAAACAGTAACTTTGTTTTAAAAGTAGTCTACGACTCGTAGGCTACGAGGGGTGCGGCGAAATCTCTGATCTAAATCTAATTTATTTTTCGCGTCTTGAACCAATCTGAATTTCATCTAATTTTTTTCTGTCTTAAATAAGTGCAAATATTTTAGGGGCTGGTAGATCTCGATAAAAGAAACATATTTTCTGTTTACTGTTTCTCAAATAAGTCCAAAATAACCGAGTTATTTTACTTTGAATATTTCCAAAAAAAAACTCCAAATTTTCAAAAATTTCTTTTCAAGAATTTTTGAATTAAAAATGTAAATGCCTATAAAAACATAATGCTAATAAACGTTAGAGATAAGAAATATCATCACTACTTATTTAGCATAGTTTGATTTCGGCCGCTATAGAGTATTAACAAGAGTTTGGAATATCCTCAGCAGAAAAATTCCACTTCACAACTCCCAGGGGATGACATACCAAAAATGTAAAACTTTGAGAAACACCTCTTTGTAGTATTGCGCAAGAAAAAGAATTGAAAGGAAGAAACGTTTGCTCAGCAGTTAAAAACCCTACATTAACGTCGTACACTGATGCTTCCAAAACCAATGCAGGGACAGAGATAGGAGTATTTGAGCCGAAAACTAAATATTCAGAACCAATAGGCTTAAAAAAAATATATATATAAAAAAAAATAAAAAATAAATTTTCTTGATTTAACTAAGAACGATTTCTTGTAGACGTATCTGTTTTAAAAAGTAAAGTGTTCTCGAATAGTTTCAATTTAAATATTTTAAATAGTTTTTTTTTTCTTGATTCTTTATATTTTTTGGCTTCCGACGACGGAAAGAGAAAACTTTCCGAAATGTTAAGCATTTTTTTCTTTGTTAGGCAAATTTTTATTACTGTAAACACAACTTCTGACAAGCAGCGTCCGTTTAGGTTTAACGCAGA
This sequence comes from Sitophilus oryzae, assembly GCF_002938485.1. Lineage (NCBI taxonomy): Eukaryota > Metazoa > Arthropoda > Insecta > Coleoptera > Curculionidae > Sitophilus > Sitophilus oryzae. The sequence goes on along the minus strand of NW_022145685.1, from coordinate 2,259,658 downwards.
AGTGTTTACAAAAAATAACTATTTTATTTTGTAGATTTTTTTGCAGTGCAGTGGCGAAAAACCTATATGGATTTTTTTGGATACAATAGGCTTTGACCCAACCATCTTTCAGGCAGAAATCTACACTGTAGAAAGACGCGTACAACTTATCTTAGATCTATCTAAGACTATCGGAAACAAAATATAGCCATCTTATCCGATAATCAAGCAGATTTAAGAGCGACAAACACAGTAACCATCAATCCGAAGTTGGTCAAAGAATGTCAAAGAAAATAAAGTCCTACTACTCTTGGTACCAGCCCACCAAAGATAGAAGATAATAAAAAAGCAAACGATCTATAGAATTAGAAAAGGAGCGAACAAACAACTAATTGAAAAAGAACCGCTTTGTTTCCCAAGTGGAAACCTACTTAAAGCAGAACTCAGGAACCTGGAAGAGAATGAGAATCCTCCAACGGTCAAGAAGACACTCGTAAAAAATTCTCAAGACTTGCGACCGAGAAAAATCAACGAATTTTCTTGATTTAACTAAGAACAATCTTCGGATTGTTACGGGGATTTTAACAGAACACTGTCTCCTTGATAAACACCTCAGTAGATTGGAGTTAAAAAACAACGGCGAATGCAGATGCTGGCTGTAGGAAAATGGGGAATCACCAAAAAACCTCATCACTGAGTGCGCCGAGACGACAACCATTCGTGCCATAAACTTTGG
>NW_022145685.1:1654931-1658845 GCF_002938485.1 Sitophilus oryzae | reverse complement strand
AAAATGAATTGTGAGATTCGATTCATTGTTTGCAATACGGTTCGTTCAATTGAATCGTGGCCAGCACGGATCCATAACATTTAAACGATGAGCCGTAAAAAAGAATCGTGAGGATTGAATCGGATCACAATGCGATTGTTGATTCAAAGACTCGTGAGAATTGATTCATTGCTTATAATACGGTCCGTTCAATTGAATCGTGGCCAGCACGGATCCATAAGATTTGAACGATGAGCCGTATAAAGAATCGTGAGAATTGAATCGGATCACAATGCGATCGTTGGTTCAAAGAGTCATGAGAATTGATTCATTTCTTACAATACGGTTCGTTCAATTGAATCGTGGCCAGCACGGATCCATAACTTTTGAACGATGAGCCGTAAAAAAGAATCGTGAGAATTGAATCTGATCACAAAGCGATCGTTGGTTCAAAGACTCGTAAGAATTGATTTATTGCTTATAATAAGGTTCGTTCAATTGAATCGAGGCCAACAGGGATCCATAAGATTTGAACGATGAGCCGTATAAAGAATCGTGAGAATTGAATCGGATCACAATGCGATCGTTGGTTCAAAGAGTCGTGAGAATTGATTCATTTCTTACAATATGGTTCGTTCAATTGAATCGTGGCCAGCACGGATCCATAACATTTGAACGATGAGCCGTAAAAAAGAATCGTGAGAACTGAATCGGATCACAATGCGATTGTTGGTTCAAAGACTCGTGAGAATTGATTCATTGCTTATAATACGGTCCGTTCAATTGAATCGTGGCCAGCACGGATCCATAAGATTTGAACGATGAGCTGTATAAAGAATCGTGAGAATTGAATCGAATCACAATGCGATCGTTGGTTCAAAGAGTCATGATAATTGATTCATTTCTTACAATACGGTCAATTGAATCGTGGCCAGCACGGATCCATAACATTTGAACGATGAGCCGTAAAAAAGAATCGTGAGGATTGAATCGGATCACAATGCTATTGTTGGTCCAAAGACTCGTAAGAATTGATTTATTGCTTATAATACGGTTCGTTCAATTGAATCGAGGCCAGCACGGATCCATAAGATTTGAACGATGAGCCGTATAAAGAATCGTGAGAATTGAATCGGATCACAATGCGATCGTTGGTTCAAAGAGTCATGAGAATTGATTCATTTCTTGCAATACGGTTCGTTCAATTGAATCGTGGCCAGCACGGATCCATAAGATTGAACGATGAACCGTAAAAAAGACTAGTTAATTGGAAAAAATTGGTTGAAGATTTTGATCTTCTTTGGTGGCAAGTCCATATCAAGTTCATTTCGCTTTTAAAAATTAACCAAGGCATGTGTTGACATGAGCCAAAAAACAAAATGCTCAAGAGACATATGGTTCTGATTGTTTTAAAGTTAAGCTAAAAATCTAAAACAATCCTTCAAATAACCCTATACCGGGTGCGTCTCAAAAGTGGCTCAATCCTTATAACTTTTTTATTTTTTCAGTTAAAAAAAACGAGATTTGGTATGTAGTTTTTTTATTTCCTGTTTCACCAGAAATGACTAAAACTTTTGATTTTTAAATGGCACCCTCGGTATTTTTTTACTTTATTTCATAGAAAATGACACTCTGAATAGAATGACATATCATATGTCACATTTTAACATTTTCGCATATGATTTATTTTAAATTATAACTTGCGGTTTGTAATGAAAATTTGACTCGAAATACCAAGTGTGTGATATCAAATTATTCGTAAAAATATGCCTTTTTCCAAATATGCTAATGAGCCACCCTCGTTCCATTTGAAAAAATTGAGATATGATTAAAAATACGATTTGAGCATTTTCTAACTGGCCAGGACAAGACACTAAAAACATTAGACGTTCAAATCTATTTTTCCAGGGCTCCTTGATTAAGAATTAGTATTTTTAACATAGCCATGGCACTCTGGATTGAATTTTAAAATACGATTTTTTATTAAGCGAAAATGTCAAAACTTGACATATGATGTGTCATTCTATTCAGGATGTCATTTTCTATCGAATAAAGTACAAAAAATACCCATGATGCCATTTAAAAATCAAAAGTTGCAGTTATTTCCGGTGAAACAGGAAGTGGCCGAAAACAATTGAATACGTCAATCAATCCTAATTTATGTCATATACTAACATACCAAATCTCGTTTTTTATCTAAAAAAATAAAAAAGTTATAGGGGTGAGCCACTTTTGAGACGCACCCGGTATAATAAGCCAAATACTAAAGTTTATAAAAAAAAGTGAGTTTATGAATTAAGTTGATAGATTTAAACACAGTTTGCTAAAAAAAATCATGAAAATAGGGGTAAATTTAAAAAAAAATATACTTAATACTTTAAGATTGACGAAAAATTTTGGCGTTCTGTTTTTTTGGCATCTGAGTGTAATTATAAATATTATGTGAACTTCAGGTGAATTACATAAATTTAATATAAAAAAGAATTCCAAAAGCTGGCGATTATTGATTGCCTTTGTACTTTCTAATCAAATATATAAATTCCATATTAGTAATTCGTTAATCTTAATCCGCTTGGTACTTCAAGGAATATGCGGTATTTTTCAAACGAGTCATTTATTCCGCATAGAAAACAGAAAACTGATCAAAACTATTATTTCACACGGTCAAGAAAACTTTACCGTTCTTAGAAACAACATAAATATATTATTAATCTTTGATCTGGCATAATTGAATCTTTAGAGTGCTAAGAATGTTGGATTTTACCCGCCGCAAACGGTACCTTCAACCGAAAGGTACCATTCTGCCATTGCAGATGTCGAAAATCGGATGGTGATTAAAAGAATATAAAATAAACACTAAACAAGATTGATGGCTATTGTTATTGAGATTTATTGTAAAGTTTCCCCATATATTAAATAAATCATAGTAGCTATATTGTTATGGAGAAATTTTGAACCTTTTGTTTTGTCTTGTTTAAACCTCATTATTTTATTTCCATTGTTGTAGCGAGCAATGTTTATAAAAGGGCTTTGCCACTTAAGTTATGTCCGTTAAACTTTGTATTTTTTTATAAAAATATACTCAGAACACTCTATAAAAACTATTTTTTAAATGGAATCCTCCATTTTTTATTAATCCTCAAAAATAATGCCTACATATACTCTTCGTATAAAGTTGTCTATTCCCAATTTTAATAATAAAAAAACGGTGCCCAGAGTCTTAAATAAGTGCAAATATTTTCAGGTCTGGTAGATCTCGATAAAAGGAACAAATGACTAAAGAATACAAGGACATGTAACGCCCATATACGGGCTGCAGCAGAATTTGTGACATTAGACGCCATTTTTAAGAAAGTAACGAATGAGTCATCAGCGACAATTTTAGCGATTTTTAATAGTTTGTTGTGTGTAGTGAACTTTGTATAAACTTTATTACAATGGTAATTTGTTCAGCTTTCAAATGTAAAAGGCGCAATGCTAAGAAAGAGCGAGGAGTTACGTTTCATAGGGAATAAAACAGTCCACACCGCCTTTTTAGCGTTTTTTTATTGAATTCGATAATTATTTTTCTGATATTATACGCAGTTGATAATATATGTACTACCTATATGTACGTCGATACTAGTTTTGTATCTTTTGTTAACATTTTAATACGTTCTTTTCGTAATTAATTAGTATGATACCACCGCATACACCATAGGCGTAGTCAAAACATTTATCAAAAATATAAATATCGCTTCAAGCAGCTATATATGTTAAGAAAAATATGTGCCACGGGCCACGGTACTGTTTGGAAGAATGGTAACAGTTTGGTCTCGGGTCTTTAGTCAATGAAAGGAACATATTTTCTCTTTAACGTTCTTCAAATAAGTCCAAAATAACAGAGTTATTCAAATTTGAAAATTAAAAAAAAATATTTATTTTACCTACCTGAT